>NW_007577738.1:1929303-1929922 GCF_000690725.1 Stegastes partitus | reverse complement strand
CTCTCTGCAGGTTTCCAAACTAATCTGCCCTGACGTAACAACATGCTGCTCCTCAATCTGCCCACTGCTGGAGTCCTGGCACACGCACACACAAACGCACTGTTTAGTGATGTTGTCATGCTCTATAAATAGGTAAAATTGATTTGTGTGGAGGAGAACAAGAGGGAGTGTGTTACAGTAAGATCTACCTGTACTGTACAACTGGACAACACAAACTAGCAGACTGTTAAACACACAGCTTCACTGCAGCCTGTCAGTTATTAAATATATTCTCACAACCATTCAGCCTGTACACAGTACCAGCAGGTTAGTAGAGTCAACTACCAAGTTAGAACTAGTTAGTGCAGTTTAATGATACAGATTAGTACTGTCTAAAAAGCAGGTTGCTTGAGTCTAACAGCAGGTTACTACATACAGTTAAACAGCAGGTTGGTGCAGCCCACCAGCGGACTAGTAAAGCAGGTACTACTAGCAGGTTAGTACAGTCTAACAACACGTCATCATAATCTAACAATAGGTCTGAATAGTCTAATAACTAGTTATTATTGTCTAACAGCAGGTTTAGTATAGTCTAAAGGCAGGTTAGCATAGACCAAAAGTAGTTTAGTACAGTCTAACA
>NW_007577738.1:1792338-1928573 GCF_000690725.1 Stegastes partitus | reverse complement strand
AACAGGTTAGCACAATGTTCTGACAGGTTAGCACTGTCTAACAGCAGGATAGTTACAGCTATGACTAGCTTTCACTGACCACCAGCAGGTTAATGTGGCCTAAGAAGTTAAATCAGTCAAATAATAGACTAAGGTCTAACATCTGATTAGTATGTCCTACCTAACACAAGGTCGTACAGTCCAGGATTTTCATAGCCCGACACTGTAGGCCCTTCAGACAAACCAAGACAAGATTTATGGACAGCATTAAACGCACAAAGCCTGTGGTCGCCTCGCCTTGCTGTAAAACCATGTTGTCGAGGTTAAAGCCTCAATAAAGCTTACAGCCAATGTTCAACTGGGTCCTCGCTGATTGATAGTATTCGTGGATATCTAGTTAACCGTCTTCGTGAGCTGTGTGTTATTTGATGCCACTCACTTCAGCTCACTGATCGAACAGCTGCAGCAGCGTGAACACAGTATCGTTGCCTCACACCTATAAATCCTCACCTCCCCTTCAACTCTACTGCGCCTGATTAAGGAGGTTCCCCTCAGGTTGGTGCACTCTGACTGTGGGGTTTGTATATCTAGCAAACACTTACTAATAAGTCCAGTTTAACAGCCTGGTAACACTAACAACCAATTAAAACACTCAGTTAGCTTGGATAGTATTAACTAATGCCTAGTTTCCCAGTGTTACAGCAATATAAATGAAAGACTGGTGCAATTTAACAACTTTTATCTTCTCTACAGCTACCCGTTCGTCTGATTTTTTCTTCTGACTGGATGTTTAGCTCAGTGTGAATGTGCCCCTGCTCTGCCTCACACTGTCAGCTTTCCTCTTGCTTTAATTAAGTTGATTGGTGTTAATTAGACTCAGAAGTGGCCCGAGACACACAGAGCAAAGGTCCAAACATCCAAACACAGAGCAGCAGCAGCAGCACAACAGGAAGGGAAGGAAATAAGGTAGGAAGGAAAGCAGAAAAGGATGAAGGGGGTATAAAGGACAGAAGGATGGATGTCCTGCTCAGTTCATATGGGACGACTGAAAACATCAGTTTCCAGGTCACAAAGGAAAAGCGGTAATAATGGAGGCTGGGAAAACAAGAAGGAAGGTAAAAGAAGAAAGGAGGAGCGAGGAGATGAGAGAACGAAAAGGGAGGATGAATCTGTTTTCAGGTCACAGGAGGAAAGTGGGAAATGGAAACAGAGTTAAAGAAGGAGAAGGTAAGGAGGGAAAGGAGGATGGAGTTTAGAGGGAAAATCAGTTAACAGGTCTGGCTTTGTCTAAGCTGCAGGAGGCGCTACAGTCCAGCTGATCGGGAATCAATATCAGACCAATCAACACACGCATTGGCAAACACACACACCACCGTGCACAGTCTGTCAGACTATCACCTATGTGAAAATGACCAACATCTTCATGACAAAGACAGAGAGAACAACTGGACTGTGTGTGTGTGTGTGTGTGTGTGTGTGTGTGTGTGTGTGTGTGTGTGTGTGTGTGTGTGTAGGCTTTGTAAGGGATTATCTGACAATAATGAAGCATGTTCAATACACCCACAAGATTACACTGTCTGTCCTCTCCTTCATCCCTGATTTTAAAGGAATCAGTGTTTATATGTGACTACAGTTTTGAAAATATGTCCATATAGAGAATCAAATCAACTGCAAAAACTCAATCTGCTGGATGAAAACTGTTATTCATAGGAATAAATTTCATTTTATTATGTGGTTTTACTGATATGAAGGAGACAGAAATTCCAGAAAGACAGAGTTAGTGAGTTTCAGCAAACGGTCCAACCAGCTGGGACTCGAACCGAGAAAATGTACTGAAGGTACTATTTATTCAGGTGATTGTTCTCTCACAGTTATATTTTAGAATAACATCGGATTAAAGCACTGATTCAATAATGTTGTGAATGCAGCTAATTTCAGTCATTTTCACCAATACAGCATGTTTTTATGCACAAATTTGATCTACAAAACAACTGTAGCTGTTAAATGTTTAGATCTTTACTCTAATACACTCAACAGACAGCTGGAGCTACATAAAGATATATTAATATATCTTTACTAAAAGAAAGTATGCAGATTGTTTTCTTCAATAAAAGTACCAATACTGCAGTGTAAAATACTGCAAAAGTATATCATAATAGATACTACCAGAAAAAGCTTGCTGGGTATTAGCAGTGCTCAGAGATGCCCCTTGTGACTGATCTGCAGCCATCTTACTGTATTATTATTACTGATGCATTAATGCCGCTACTGTTTTAGCTGATTGAGGTGGAGATAATCTACTATAAATACTACTACTTCTGTATTTACTGCTTTGGAGTAGTTTATCCACCAGCAATGCATCATATTTTATAGGCTAATCTTGTGCTTTTTATGTAAATAGTTACTATAACTACCAAAATATGTTCCCATGATTATACTCCAGTAAAATACAAGTGCCTCAAATCTATATTTGAATAAATGTACTTTCTACCACCAAATTAAATTCTAAAATATTGAGCCTTACAGTAGATTTTCTTATCCAACATTATATAAAGTACAGAAGTTAAAATGAGCAATTTGGTAATGTTTATTATAAACAACACTGAAAAGGCCCCTTTACTGAAGAACTAGTACTTGTACTGGTAATATTTATTTTACTGATAATATTTATGCTTTAAACAGATGTGTAATACTTGACTTTTATTTATAATGGAGTATTTTTATTGCTACTTTCACTTAAATAATAGATCTGAGTACTCCTGTCAATACTGTACAACTATAAAGTGCTAAACATGACTATTTCAATCAAAACTTTTACTTCACTGCATTTCAGAAGGAAACCACTTTACTGCCAGCTGTAGTTACAGATCCATATGACTATTCAATACCACACATTTTACTGGACTTTTACCTGTAATGGCGTATCTTTCAGAGGAAGAATGCAACAAGGTACTTTTACTCAAGTACAGTACATTTACGGGTAAATGTGAGCTATCTTTTTTACTCAAGTATTTCCAAGAAAGACAAAAAAAAATATGATGCATTATAAAAAGGTAATCTGAAGTATCTTGTAACGACTAATAAATTTGTCAGTTATCAGAAAATTACTCAAAGACTATTCTGGCAACATGTCATGCAAAACTATACAACATTTCATGGTTTCAGCTTGTCAGAAATAAAGATTTTTGGCTATTACATATATTAAATTACAGTAAAGTGAATAATTTAGAGGTTAGAGCTGTAAAACAAGCCACGTTCAGGTGTCACTTGTCAGCTCTGGTTGAGTGTCATTAATGCATTTATCACTATTTTCTCCCCTTTTGCAAACCAAACAATATAATGATCAATAATTCCATATTGGAAATAAAAAGTAGCTGCAGGTCTTAAATAAAAACCTCAATGCCTCTTAAACATTAATGTATGAGTAATAATAATCTAATAGTATATCAGTGGTAGCCTCTCACAGGGTCCATTCCTGTGCAGTCAGGAGCCTTTTTTTTTTTTTACTTTTGATGAATGTTTCCTTGAGTAATGTCATAATGCAGGAGTTTTTTCTTGAAACAGAGTATTATTACTGTGATACTGGTGCAAATATGCGAACACTTCTCCCCGCAAAACCTGTATTTGTTCAAAAATATCGCTACTTGAGTACAATAACTGATACTTGTTCCAGCACTGCAGCTCCAACAGCCAGACACGCAAAACAGATTCATACAGATGTACCCTTCTGTGCCAGAAAGAAAAACTGATTTGGAAAAAAAGTCAATGGTGCATAAACAGCAGACAGACAGTCCAAGCAGTATCAAAATGCAAATGCACAAGCGAGAAAAGCAGCATTTAAAAATCCAGACTTCATTTTTCTGACTGACAGAAGAAGCCTGAAAGTGCGAGACGTGCAGCTGCTCGGAGCGTTTTGTAACCTTCAGCTGACAAATAACACAAAAGAGAAAAGAAACAAGAGAAGGAGGATAAAACAGAAGAAGGACGGAGAAGGTGACTTACCGGAGGAGGAGGAGGAGGTGATGGACGGATGAAGAAAGTAGAGTCCTGTTGGTTTGACGCGCTCAACTCCGCTCACACACACTGTCAGCTGCCAATCAGTCACCAATAATCGATATCGAGCCGACCAGTATCTCTGCTGTGAGAGTCCTGTGCGGGCTCTGACTGATCAGTCATCGATCATCGGTCCGATCACGCAGACATCCATCAGGTATCCGGACACTGATCAACTCTGCCGGAGCAGCCGAGAGCCGCGCGCTCTGCGCTGTGCCGAGAACGGAGCGGCGGGACTGCGCATGCGCCACCACACGCGCCGAAACACACAAAAATACACACACATTTAGATTTTTAAAATACATCCATTTCAAAAACACAACTGGAGGATTTTTTTAAAGGAAAAAACTTGCTATTCACCTGTGCGTGTCCATGTGTATGCGCGTTTTTGTTTCCAGGTTTTGATTTGGCCCAAAAAAACAAAACAAAAAAAACCTATAAAATCTAGTTTGAAAGTGTAAATACTGGCTGCTGTACGCAGTGTTTTTCAGCCTCTTTGTATTTACTGTCAACTCACCTGTCCGTGACGTCAGGAGGTGTCAGGTTAAAGGATTCTTTCACACTTTGCTCCGGCCAGAACTGAAATTTTACCACTTAAAGCTGAAAACGTTGTTAAAGTATACAGTAAGTCTGTATAACATTAGTAATTATTTATTAGAGTTTGTGCTTAAAAACCGAGCTCAGGTGTATCAGCAGGACTGAGTGGGTGTGGTCTGATTACACCTGACTGGCATAAATGTTGAGTTTACTAACCCTTGTTAGGGTTCAACTGGTGTCAGTAGGTTTAATTTGGTTCAAGCAGGGTTTTTGGTTTTTGGTTTTTTGTTGGCTTAATTTGGTTTTAGTAGGTTCCTGTCATTTTTACTTAGTTTAAGCTGTTCTTGGTTGGTTTCGTTTAGATTTAGTTGGTTTCCACAGGTCTGATTTTGGCTGTTTCAGTAGATTTCTTTTGGTCTTGGTTGGGTGCGCTTAGATTTTTTTGGGATCAGTTGCTTTCTATAGGTTTAATTTTTGGTTTTTCAGTTGGTTTAATTTGGTTTTAGTAGGTTTCAGGGGGTATCATTTGGTTTCAGTTAGTCTTAGCTGGTCTTTGTTGGTTTCCCTTGGATTCTGTTGATTTCTAGATGTTTAATTTTGGTTGTTTTAGTAGATTGCAGTTGGTCCTGGTTAGTTTTGGTTGGTTTCAATTAAGTTCACTTGGTATCTGTAGATCTGATTTTGGTTGGCTTCGGTAGGTTTAAGTTGGTTTTTCAGATGGTTTTGGTGGTTTCTGTAAGTTATAGTCGAATATTGTGTTGTCAGTACTAACCATGACTCACACTACTTCTACATAGTTCTGAAATTAATTTAATAAATTCTTTGAAGCTGGAGTGCGTGGCACTGACACAGTCTATACTGACATATGTATGTTGATATTTACTTTTTTTCAGTCTTTGGCTCACTAGAGCTCAAGAGGACATAAAATGTAGCAACAGAGATGAAATAAGCTACAGGAAGTAAGAAAACGGCAAAGCCTAAAGCAGAAAAATCTAGAACGGATTCAAGGAAAGAGTCTGATGCTCCAGATAAAGGAGATATTCACCATTCAGAGGAAAGATTGCAGTCTAAAAAAGAAAGTAATCTACAGAGAGTCATGTGTCATAAGCAGGCGTTGATGGTGTTTGTGTAATTACTCTCACTGCCGGATGGAAGAGACAAAACTTCCAAACAGCAGTTTTAATTATCAGGAGTTATTGACAGGGACAAAATTCTTAATTAAATTTGATCAAAAGTACAAGAAAGTGACAAAATAGCTGGTCAAACTTGATTCAGCTCATCTAAAAGTTGGTACACATTGTATCTGATATCACCTGTAAACAAACCACTCTAAGTACATAAAAATAATAATTTTTTAAAAAGAAATAAGAAAGAAGCTCATGTGTACCATTTAAAAGATGTAATTGTAATACTAGCAGTGGAAGTAATCACCGTGGAATAATACAGAACCACTTCCAAATCAAGATAAGAAGTTATTGTTCTTCCAACCAACAAAGGAAATGTATTCATTTCTTATTCATGTATTTAATTATTTCTGCATTTAACTATTTATACTTCGGTCATCCCTACAAAACAAGCCACTGGTAAAAGGTAACGTTAACCCAGAGTTGGATGTGTGCCACACTGGCCCAACACACAACTTATGAATCAAGCACACACTAACAACCACTGGTTCAGTTTCCATTCCAGAGATTTCTGGGTTAACTGAGTGGAGATCCTTCAGTTCAGACAGACATGCAGGTAACGTGATGCCAGAGAGCTGCGACATTTCACACTGCAGCTCTGAGAGAGACACTTCTGCCTGTCTGTCTTTCTGTGAAGCAACCCAAAGCATGATGGGAAACTCCAGGAGCTGAGCTAACCCCTCTGAAGTCCACATGTCCTCTTTAAATAATACGTCAGGTATATTACATTTTTCTTGCTGTCAACAAAACCACACCTTTCCTTCCTACACTGTAGTTCACTCGGACTGTCTTGTGGCCCTAAATACTCACCAGAACACCAACTTTGTGTTAATCCATCACTAAAAATTGTTCCGGAGTAACACTTACTAAAACCTACAGCACCTGACTGTTTTAGGACATTACACAGCCCTTTATATAAAATTATAAAACTATATTTGTGAGCTGGTGTTAAAGGTTTGTGTTCATTAGTAACCAGTGGGTCTAAAGTGGAGTGCTAAAGTAACAACAAGGAAGTCAGAGAATTCTGAGACACTCTATTGCACTGTTGGTTTTGTCTTTTAATTGGAATTTATTGGGGGTTAAAGAATACTGATTTTGTACTTTAAATTTCAGTCCAGTATAGCCGAAAAATCTTAGAATTTTTGTCACAGCTGAGTCACCAGTGTCCTCTTGGTTGTGCTGATGATGCAGAATTTGAATTCTTTTTAAGAGAATGATTATTGCAAATGGCTTATTTTTGACAATTTCTTAAAATGAGAAATCCATTCATTATCTATACACCGCTTAATCCTCACTAGGGTTGTTGGGGGCTGGAGTCTATCCCAGCTGACTTAGGGCGAAGGCAGGGGACACCCTGGACAGGTCACCAGTCTATCACAGGGCCACACTTAGAGACAGACAACCAAGCACACTCACATTCACACCTACGGACGATTTAGAATCATCAGTTAACCTCAACATGTTTTTGGACCTTGTGGGAGGAAGCCAGAGAACCAGGAGAGAACCCACACTGCACGGGGAGAACATGCAAACTCCATATAGAAAGATCTCAGGACGAACTTGCGACCTTCTTGCTGTGAGGCAACGATGCTAACCAGCAATCCACCTTGCAGCCCATAATGAGAAACCTAGAAAAAAATATATATATTTGATGAAATATGATATGAGGGGGGCTGCAAGGTGGCGCAGTTGGTTAGCACTGTTGCCTCGCAGCAAGAAGGTCGCCGGTTCGCGTCGGGCACCAGGATCCTTCTGCATGGAGTTTGCATGTTCTCCCTGTGCAGTGTGGGTTCTCTCCGGGTTCTCCGGCTTCCTCCCACACAGTCCAAAAACATGTTGAGGTTAATGGTGATTCTAAATTGTCCGTAGGTGTGAATGTGAGTGTGCTTGGTTGTCTGTCCCTAAGTGTAGCCCTGTGATAGACTGGTGACCTGTCCAGGGCGTCCCCTGCCTTCACCCTAAGTCAGCTGGGATAGACTCCAGAGAGAAGTCTGGAGTCAAATTTTCAGACAAATGTGTGGTTTCCATCAGCTCTGCAGCGTATCTTAGCATCTTTTAGCTCAGACTTTACTGTATTGGTTTACTCTCACCCTTCTTATTGCAGCTGTAGCTTTTTTCACTGAAATACCTTTAAAATCCCACTTTACACACTTTATAAACGTTGTGGAGCAGTTAGCAGCTAAAGAGCCAAATACTTCCTTTAAGAATGGGTGGAGACCAAAAACAGAGCAAACATTGAAGTTACTTTTACCTGGAGGACAGAAACCTGACTTTCAATAAATAATAAGGATCTTTCATTAAAGCTGGTGAAGTAACAACCAAGTTGATCATATCAACTTTACAAAGTGATAAGTGACTGATGTATTTACAGATTGTTTCTGCTGCCCTCAAGTGGCCAAAAACTCAGATACTGTAGGTTTAAAATTTTCTCCCTTAATTATCAGTATCCAATGATATTGTGTCTTGTTATGTTGTGTCAAATGAAAATATCCCAGTGAATAAATGCGGAAATATTTCCCAAATTTACCCTGACATGTTTGAATTAATTGGAAACTTTGGCATCAATAATAAAAATAAAACGATGGAGTCAAGTTCTTATCTCCTTACTGATCCTCCACAGCTCCTTTTCCACTTTTCTCCCCCTTCCTACATTTCTCCCCTCCTCCCCCCCCCCCTTCTCTCCTGCAGCACAGGGCCTTGCTGTGGTTTCCCAGAGTTCCTTGCAGCTCCCAGTTCCCAGTGGATCTTTTCCTCTGTTTGCTGTGGCAGCAAACCAATCCCATCCCTGCTCTCCTCAGGACATCCAGCCAATCACAATACGGCACCGCACCGACCCACTTACACACACATACATCTCCCCCTCTCACCTTGAACATCAAGTCAAGGTTGTACAAGGATACAGCAGAGTGTGTGTGAGAGAGTGATGGCACTGGGAAGTGGAAGACACTCCTGTAAAACCAGTGCAAACAGACGCAGAATTAATAATCAATAGATTCCAGTTCGATGTGAACTTTCTGATCCACTAGCTCAGAAGTGAGTAGGTAGGAAATGCTTTGTGTTTAAAGAAGAGGTTGACATTTCATTTTCTTATCAGATGTGTTCAATGTGAAGGTATACATTATTTCCCATTTTTTAAATTTGTATTGACTATACTGTTTACAGGCAACCAAAGGAGCAACGTGGAAGTCAATGCACCGTGCCAAAAAAAAGTCCAACACATAACCCCCCAAAAAACGACAATTTGTCATTTTCATGATTCTGTGTTTTGTACAAATGGCGGGTAAATATTGTGATGTGGGGGCAGCATCATTAAAAATAGCAGGAGTTAAAAATGTGCTTAATAAACTAATAAAAACCCAATGTAATAAAGACAATAATGGTTTTAAAAAGTGTGTTGAGGTTGAGGCTCAAACCCTCTAATCAGTATTACATGTATGTGTGTGGCACTGACGTGAAGATTTGCGATATGGACTGTAGACAGTCAACATTAATAACGACAAACAATGCCGCCGCAGCCAATCGGTTACAGACATAAATCACCTGAGAAGATGAAAAGTGTTTTTTAACACAACACAGTGTGTTAGACTCAAAAAATATATACAATTTCCTTTGTAAATCCAGACAGCACTGTCGTCTCCTTAAACATTTCATTTGCCTCCATGTGACGGGTTTGTTGTTTTTAGGGCTGGTCAAAACCACCAAAGGCAGACTGAAAGCGGACCAAGCAGATTGTTTCATAGTGGATGTAGACAAATGGAAGAAAGTGCAGTAAAAAAATAAAAGCTACAACAGGCATAACTCTGGAAAAGGGAAAAAAGCTGCAGAATTAAAAAATATACAGCTTTTCCGCAGCTCTTCCCTCACCTTTCTCCCTCCAAATGAGTATGAGTCTAAAATATGCAAAGATGGTCAAGCTTAAGGTTGACATTCATTTGCAGCTTTACCCTGAAATCAAACTCGACTCTCCCAACTGAAAATCAGCTTATCCATTGTACCACCACAAGTCACTCTCCCAGTGGACTGTGTTGCTGTTTACACTTACAACTGCTCTGGATGAAAAGACATTTCATTGGATGAAAGCTCCTGTTATGGGCTAGAACTGAGCCAAAGTAAGTGCAGAAGCTAGTATCCTCTGAGACAGCTTGAATTATAATATGCTGATGGGTTAATATGGGATTTTGGCCCCAAAATGCTCTCTATCCCAGTTTTAATAAGACTAAGAAACTGGGGCCATGTCTGGCTGTATTTAGAGACAAAAGTAAAAAATCCAAGTGCTAATGTCAGCACACTATCATGCTCTTACCAACAATATTAGCACCCTGATGTTAAGTGGGTTTATTGTTTACCAATTTTAGTTATCCTAATTTTGTATTTACATGCCAATTATCTCTAAACACAAAGTTCAGCTGAGGCTGATGGGAATTCGTTTTTAGTGAAAAATCAAAGCGGACATATTCAGTTTGTGACTTAATGATCGCACTACTAGAAAAGTTGAGACACCCCCCCGAGGGAATCATCATCCATTCATCCATTTTGTGCCGCTTATCCAGAGTCGGGTCATGGTGGCAGCAGGCTAAGCAGGATATTTCAAATATTCCTTTCCTCAGCAACATTTCCATCTCTTCCTTTGGGATTAGATATGTAATCCCTCCTGCGAATTCTGGGTCTACCCCTGGGGTCTCCTCCCACTTGAACCTCCAAGGGAAGGTGAGGGTTGGAATTGAGGGCTTCCCCTTTTGCCTCAGCTCCCTCATTACCATGGCAGTCTGGTACAAAGCCCCTATTACTGCTAATGCTGCCCTGTGCATCTGTTCATCTTATGCTCCATTTTACCATCACTCATAAACAATATGCTGAGATACATAAACTCCTTTACTTGTGGCAGCAACTCACCAAAACTCAGCAGGAGCAATCCACCAGTTTTGACAGAGAACCACTGTCTCAGACTAGGAGGAGCTGACTGAGCAGACAATAGACTGTAGAAAAGAAGTTAACGTAGCTACCATGAGTTCAGCCACTGGTTTGTGGACTCCCGAAATGAAGACTCAAATTTGGCATTTAAGTTTTTTGGCGCGAAAAGGACCATATTTGAACGAGAGGGTGAATGTAACTGAGAGCTCAAGGACATGATCTACGCCCATGCGGTAGTGACGAGTTAGTCACAAGGTAGCCACACCCTAAAGCATACCCTGTTTTATTGTCTATGTTGCTTTAAATAGGACCATAATTTTAAAAAAATAACACCATGCTGTACTGAAGAAGACATTAATCTTGGTTTCCAAGTGAGAAGTAGGGTCGTTTTCTAATTAGCCTTCATAGAAGCGGATTCCTTTTTGGAGCTAGAAGAGACGTCCCCTGCTGGCTATTAGAAAGAATACTGATTTTCGGCACTTGCGTGTTGGCTTCACTTTTATGCTGCGATTGTTGCCCTTTGGAGGGGTTCATGAACATCAAGAGACTATATTACTGATTCAAATAGTTGAGATATTTTAGTCCAGAGAAAAGTCATGAAACACCTTAAAGACAGACCAATACAGCAATTTAGTAAAAAAAAAAACATTGACTGTATGCCTTTTTGGAGATTTTAGACACATTCTGGAAAATGAACGAGCAAGACATCTCAGACAGTATCAATAGTTAGAGCTGTTTGCTGCTCACAGTGGAGAGATAATGCTGCATCTCACAGTTTACCTGTTTATTAGGCAGCTCCTGAGAGAGTGACTTTAGTGAGGGATAATCTGGATCAGTGTAGGAAAGAGACAGGCTCCACATCTTTGATCACAGGCCTGCATGCACAAACCAGGCAGGTACGACAGGAAAAGTTCAGAAACTGTTAGTTCTGTTGTTCCTGTTGGAGAGTAGAGAGGCAGTTAACTGCAGACATCAGCAGGTTGCGAGCTGACACCACCAGAGGAGCCTGTTTACTGCAAACAAAAACACTGCTTAGAAAAAAAAATACCCGTCTGAATATTTTTCATTTCAAAGTGGTAAAACCTGAAAGGGATGAACCTGCATGACACAGAACACATGCAAAAGATAAGATTTTCCTTTGAAATGCATTCTTCTGTGCATTAAATCCCCTTCTATGAATCCTTAAGTCTTATTACAAATACTTTCTGAAGGAGTTTAACTGTTCATATTTCCTCTGCGACAATCTGCCTCATGTGTCTGCTCACTTTTTAAAGACTGGTTTAAAAGTAAAATACAGTATTCTTACGGACAGATTTCCAACTTGATTTGAGACTTAACGTATTCAGACACATTTTCAGGAGACCGAGAGTTTTACTGGTTAAACTCACAAACCATAAACAAGGGCTAAAATTTGCTCAATTTCATGCTACAATCAATTAAATGCTTCAGAAATCAAAACACTTTAATATATTTGTCTAATTTCACATGTATAATAGCTGAGACTTTTTTCTGATTACTTTCACTTTGATACCAAAAGTACATTTTGTGGGCATTGCTTCTGTAATTTTACTTAATTCAATGTAATGTGGCATACATGGCCTTTAATTGTTAATTGAGTATACAGTATTCTACAGTGTGATTTCAGTATTTTTACTTAAGTAAAGGAACCAAGTCATTCTTCACTGGGTCTTATCAGCTGTTCATTCTGGTTGCACTGCTGTTCTCAGTTTTTGGTGACACTTGTTGGGTTTTGAAGTGACATTCAACTTCCAAATCCTACACTTGAGTAGAAGCATGAATGCCACACAGCAAAAATATTCAATCACAAGTAAGTCATTTAAAAATATAAAAACTGTAACACTTACCTTAAGTGTTACACTGCAACTCTGAAAAACTCTGATACACTATATATATTTTTTCTGTAAATAATTTGTTACTTAGAGGGTAAATAAGGAAAACATTTTACTTAAAATATAATTAAGAACACGTGACAAATATTTATACTATCTTAATGAAATCTGCTGTAATTAAATCTTTTCTTACTATTCTTTTCGATTTCCAAATTCTAAAGTAAAAGTCATTTTGCAAGGTTGTAAAAATATGCTTAAAATAAATTGTGTAAGAATTACATCTTAAGTATTATATCATAGTAATATTACTACTACTAGTATCCGGTATCGCTGATAGTATCTTCATTTATAACAGACAAAACTGCCGAGTCCCCTGAAAGGTCACGGCGGGGAATGTTTTTCTGTATTACTTCTGCATTACCTCGAAACAACGTAGTGATTATCACTCATTTTAAAAGGCTGATCTCCGACAGCATCCAGCTGCTGCCTGTGAGCACAGCTGCTCTCTCTGGCTGTGACAGTGCCTTTGCAGCTGGAAATGGTTATTGTTCACACTGTGGCCCAATCTGCAGTTCTATAGACATGTCCAGCTCTCACTATTTGAACCTGCGGTGCTACTGTGGCCGATGTGTTGGCAACACACCGCAGGAGTTTAGGAACACAGTAGCTTCTGCACAATGCTCAGCAGGAATAGCCATCACAAACACTGCACGTAGTCGGTGTTTACACCCAAAGTGTCACAGCCAGAATCACAACAACCAAAGCAAGTACACAGTGACATCTATGTATTTCTAAGTTTGCAGGTGTAATCTGAGCTACAGTCTCAGCAGCGGTCAGTGAGAGAGCCAGTAAACAAGCTCCTCTAGTTTTCTTTCCAAATGTAATGGTGCAGAGTTGTGCCTGGCAGCCACAGCTGAGGGTGCACACTCTCTTTTTTGTAATCACAACCAGTGGCACTCTGCTACATAATACATCATACAGTATCATAACACGGCTCAACTTTTCTCTATAGGTCAGAGATGAGACAAAAGTTAATGTGAGGTAATGCATAAATAATCCAGAGAAAAATCCCAATGGTGATTTTTGTTGTCCAAACCAAAAAACTGGAAAAGTGGATGAAAATTGAGTGAGATGGGAATATTGTAATTCTGAAAATGCATTACAAGGCTTGTCTTCCTTGTACAAGATAATAATGTGTATATATCTAGAGGCCATTTTCTACTGCTGGAATAACTTTTACAGCATACTTTGTGCATCTAAAAACCAAAAGAATTATCCCTGTAGGACCTCTTCAGGGTCAATTTGGGGGCAAGAAAAAATATGTACTCAGGGGTAAGCTCTTCTGAGCAGCTGTGAAAACAGATGCTAAAGAAAGACAAATGCTAATTAGTTTAACACAGAGCGGGTAACAAGTGTCATTATTCTACCCTCCTAATGTCCTCACTGAGTACTAGTCTTCTCTTAAACATTGCTATCCTCGATGAAAAATTCACCATGTAGGCTAATGTAGCAAACCCTACATTATTTGATTTTGTACGAGCTCAGAGAACTGCACTTACATCCGGTAACTCCAATTTGTTGTTGTTTTGGTGCACTTGGAGTTGATGCTGCAGTTGAAGCAATTGAAACCTCTAATGCAAATAAAACAGAAAGACCTGCTTTGAGTTCTTGCACTGGGAAAGTGCTTTATGAGGCTTTATGTTAAGCTAACTAGTCACTGTCTTAATATGGATACTAGATTGCAAATGTTTATGCGATGGAAGTTGAAAACAGTGAAAACAGAAACAGATTAAGAAACATCTAAAGCAAGTTTAATTTTTTTTCTCATTTTATCAACAACAAAAATCATTAATAGAAAACAGACAGACGGACAGAGGGAGGGGAATAGGAATAGAAAGAGAAATAGGTCCCAAATCCACAACACCAGAGTGACAGGGTGAGGTGAGGAGGGATGATGGAGGGAAAAGAGGAAGATTTCACTTGTCTGTCAGTCATCAGTCCATCACTGCTGCTCCACAGTTTTATCTCCTCCTCCTCTCCTCTCTCTCTCTGTTCCTGTCTCTGTTCTCCTTATTCCTCTCTTTATCCCTCTCTCTCTCCCTCTGCTTGTCTCTCTCTCTCTCCCTCTCTCTCTTCTCCTCATTCTCCCTCTCCCTCGCTCGCTCTCTCTCCCTCTCCCTACCTCTGTCTCTGTCTCTCTCCCTCTCGCTGTCTCTTTGTCTGTCCATTTTTCGTCTCCTCTCCTCTTCCTCCTGCTGCTGCTCGTCTTCTTCTGATCTCTCGTCTCGTCTGCTCCGACGGGCGCCCTCACGTGCACGCTCCTCCAAATCACGTGCACGGCCCCTCTGGTCTTTCCTCGCCTGCTTCTCATCGTTACTGTCGTCATCCTGGTCGTTCCCGTTCCTGCGACCGTCCCGCTTCTTGTCAGGTTTTGGCTTCTTCTTCTTGTCCTCTTTCTTCTTCTTCTTCTCCTCACTTTGCTGTTTCCTCTTCTTCTTCTTCCTGTGCTTGTTGTCGGAGTCTGGAGGGAACAAAAGAATAATAACTCATTTAATGAGGCAAATAACTTTAAAAGTCCAGAGATGCAATATTGTTAAAACATGAGTACAATGCAGAACATTTCAGAAAGTCTCTTCAGGAGACATTTATTGAGATGCACTTATTTAAACACTTTAAACGTGCCAAAAATAGGAGAGCTGAGAGAGAAGTTCAAACCCAGAGCATTTTTTTTAACCTCCACACAGCACAAAGAAGATGTGATTAAAGGTGTGGACAAAGGGAGCTTCTGAAGCTGTATATCCTATCCAACAAGCAGACCAAACACCAGTCTACCTGGGTTTGTGGGCGCATTTAGATGTGCTTTTGATGCGTACGTTTCTACTGCACGTGTTTGATAATTTGCTTGTTCAGAAGGGATTCATCTCATTTCTGCCATTTTGAGCCTCCTCATCTCCTCTGACCTCCTGTGACCTGGAAATCAATTCGAACATGGCATCCTGAACTATCAAACATTCCTAAGCGGGGGAAAAAAAAGATTTCCTGGAGGACAAGGTTTAAATGAGGATGCACAGGTGTATCCTCACTGGATCCTTTCAGCCTCCGTGATATATAAAAGAGGCATGGCACACAGTCAGAATGTACAAAACATGTTGAGAGCAACGCTGACAATGTTTTTATAAACATATATTACTCAACCATATGTCACTCGTTATTTGAATGGTGCTCCTTCGGGTGTCACACCTCTTCTATATTCTACAGCATACAGTGTATTAAATAAAAAGTGAAAAAGTACATCTTTAAATTCTTCTCACGTTACGTCTTGCTGCAAATTGAATTAAAAGTGAACATATACTGTAAGCTGTCGTGTACACTGTTATAATCATAAAACACAGCAGTAGGTAGCCTCATAATAATGAAGCGATGACACAGCTGCGCCAAACGTCATATTGAATTGACATCGCTTTAAAATAACAGCTCCGAGGTGAGGACGTCTCATTTTGTTAAATGCCTGCTGTCTCTTCCTCGTCTCCTCAACTCACATATCTGGCAGGAGGGACTAAGACGCGAGGACAGCGAGTTGAGGACAAGAATGGAAGATGTACAAACTCAGAGATGAGAACAGAGGTGGCTTACAAGTATTTTTACAGGTGTGAATGTTCACAAATTCTGATTAACGAGTTCTCTCAGACTGGTGAGGATGTACTCATATTTTTCAATGTGGTATTACCAGACAGCGCATGTTACAGCTAAAATCAAAGTCCAGAGGAAATGTGCAAAAACAGCAAAAGATTAAAAGCAGATTAAACCTACAAGAAACTATGAAATTAGGTTCTCAAGCTCTACTTTATTCCAGCTCGGATAGTGAGAGAAGCATGAAATGCTGGGATTTCCGTTACAGACAGAAAATCAGCGACCAGATGGGGTGAAGTCAGGTCGGCCGGAGTAAAATGCATGAGCAGCAATACGAGGCTTTAAAATGCACAAAACCCATCGCATGACACACACATGAAAGTGACTCCAACTGGCTGAGTCTACTTGCCAGCGGCTCACCTCCACAACCAGCCAGTATGAGTGTGTCACTGGACACCTGCTCAGCGATGCAGAAAAAAGAATAAATCCATGTGCACAGATTGCACACTGCATTCACAGGAGGAAAAAAATGGAAACCTT
Source organism: Stegastes partitus (assembly GCF_000690725.1). Lineage (NCBI taxonomy): Eukaryota > Metazoa > Chordata > Actinopteri > Pomacentridae > Stegastes > Stegastes partitus. The sequence goes on along the minus strand of NW_007577738.1, from coordinate 1,911,889 downwards.
ATCTCATTCATAACAAAAATAAACTGTTAACAGCTCATTCCGCACATTTTATTTACCAAAATGTAAACAAATACAGGCTAAACCAAGACTCAAGCTGCAGGACACAGTTTACTGTTTAGTGAATCCATTTCAAAATTATACTTTCTTATAGAAGTTAACATCTCATCCCCTTTAAGAGATATTTTCCAAAATACTTTATTTAAAAAAAAACATTTATTTTGATATTCAAACTTCTTTTCTCATCATTACAAAAATCATTGAAATCTGACATCTGGACCCAGTAAGATCAGGGTTGTGGCAACAAAAATTGAAAATTTAAAAAAAAAAAAGGTTTGCCTAAACAATTATAATATGGCCAGTACATGAGTACACATTTATATAATATGTTCATGTTTGTAAGTTGAATATAAAGGAAACTTCGCAGCATAGCAAATTTAATGCAGGTTATTGTGTAGCAGCTGCTGTCTGATTACTGTGACGTCTACTGCTCTGTCCGTGATAAAACGCTAACGTTACTGCTTTAAATATGGTTTAAAATGATGCAGTGTGCTTGACTGTATAAGAACAAGGTTCTCCATCTATGTAGGCAGAGAACTAAATGTATTCCAGGGTTGTCCAGACATAAGTGAACAGAAAAAACTCCACTGAGACTTCTCTTCTTGAGAAGATGACAAATACCGTACTGGCCTGAATACCAGACAATACTTTTTCTGGAAACTAGGTTTGAACAAGTGGGGTTGTCCCATATTTCAGGAATATTTACATGTTTGTGGCATCAGATATTCTGTTTGAATGGAAAGTACAACTAAGATCCATTACAGAGTGTTTTTGCATTATGAGTTGTTCGTAGTGTTTTCAGCGTGTTCACAGTGAGTCAGTCAGCCTTTAGAGTTTTTCGTTAACCCAGTTTAACCTGCAGGAGGCTCCTGTAACGTGTTTTGCTGCCGTGGAGAAAATAGATTCATGATGAGTGAAAACAAGTTCACAGCTATCTCTGTATGTGTTTCACTGCAGAAATGAAGCATGAAGAAAATCTGTCAAACAGCCAAGAACTAAAGCGGTCACAGATGATGAACTGAAAAAAGGCAGTCTGGAAAATGCTAACTGTCAGAGAAAATGATTCAGAGAGATTAATCGACCCACCACAGTGAGTCAGTCAGCTGGTGACGCGAGCTGAGAAAGTGACCTGTTTACTGATGTTTGGCCGAGCAGAAATTGTTGTTTAGTCACATGGCTACAGGAGGGTGACAAAATAGTAACCTGTGCTGTTTCTATATGTAAGCAATGCTGGTTTTTTTTTTGCCAAATAACATGAAACATTCTTGGTGGAGCACCAAGACTGCAGGTTGTCAGTGAAACATAAAACACGTTTGACTTTTTTAATTTTTTTTTTTTAAATCTATGAAAGGACTGGCCCCAATTTATATCTCTGAAATCCACATGACTAAATTATATTCTTTATGCAAATGCTTCAGATCCACCGTGATCAGGTCAGCATTTCTATGCTCTCACTTAATATCCAAAGACAACCAAGCTTTTTCATAGCTGCTGCCAGAGTCTGATCTTTTCCTTCTATCGTCCCTTTAAATCCTGTGAAAAGGTTCACCTTTATATAACTGTATGATAAATATACTAAATCTACTTTAATTTTGTCTGGAACAGTTATTTCTCTGTTTTTGCTTTATTCATTTAACTATAAAAGTACGATTATACACTTCTCTCTGATGGTTTTCAACACAGGATGATTGATTTAAAGAGCAGATATGTGCGCTGTAGCACATAAAAACAAACATTTACTGTAGTTTCTGCTGGACGTACCTGAACTGCTGCTGCTGCTGGAGGAGGAGTCCGAGTCTGAGGAGTCCGATTCGCTGGAGGAGTCTGAGGAAGAGGAGTCGGACGAGGATGAGGAGGAGGACGAGGATGAGGAGGAGTCAGAGGATTCCACTTCCTGGTTCTGAGTCATGATCATCTTTGGTGCATTCTTCAAATGTTCCCTCAACTCGTCCCTGAAACAGAGAGAAAGAGAAAATTATTTGTGGGAAGTATACACACTGACAGACAGTTAATTGTTGCTGTGTAAATATTGATACCACAAACAATATCCAATGATATTTCAGACAACAAATCAAACAGCTGTGGAAACAGTTTGGGGAAGGCAAACTAAATGTAATAGTAAAATATTTACATATGTTAACCATGCCATAAATTCATCCACAATTTTCATCAGTGCGTGTGTATATACAGTAAGTTAGTTTGTGTCTCTTACGTCAGTCCTCCCAGTCCGATAGACGTGAAGAAGTTGATGGCGAAGCGAGTGTTTCTCGGATTATCCCGAGGAAAAAGACCTTCAAAGAACGGCTGCAGAGTCCTGTAACGCACATAACCATAAACACACAGGTTATGACCTAATAAGACGATAATGTGATGAATCATCAGCAGTTCAGAAACAATAATAATAATAAAAATCAATCAGATTTATATAGCACTTTTCTAGGCACTGAAAGGTTCTTAAGACTGTCAATTATTCATTCACACACATTCATTCTGGTGGTGGTTGTAAGCTACAATTGTAGCCACAGCCGCCCTGGGGCAGACTGATAGAGGGGTAGCTGCCATTTTGTGCCTACGGCCCGTCCGACCACCACCTCAAACAGTACATTCATACGCATTTAGACCAGGCAAGATAGGTGAAGGGTCTTGCCTTGCCCAAGAACACAACAAGTATGACACAGGTTACAGGGCGGAATCGAACCGCCAAACTTCCAATCATTGACCGACTCGCTCTCCCACCTGAGCCACAGCCGCCCTAAAAAGCTAAAAAGCCCTAAGAAAGTGTTGCTTGTTCATTTATCAGCTCTTTAACTATGGAATTTGTGTAGCCAGGTAGTTGGAAGGTTAGTAGCCAAAAACCAGCAGCAAATGAGACATTTTCCTCATTAGGTGTTGCAACCTTATTGTTTCTTTTTCTGTTTTTGCAAAAAAATTCATGTCCACATTAAACCAAAGTGTTTTTTTTTTTTTTTTGGTTCTTTTTGTTTTGTTTTGCTTTTTTTACTGGTTGTAGTTTTGTCCCAACCAGGATTGTGTCAATTATATATTTCTGAGGAGCTGAAACTTTTCTAACCTTTGAATGTAGCTGTTCAATGCTAAAATATTAGTTTCTGTATTTGTTAAAACATAATGTGTTTGTTTTATTGTCCATCACAACAGCTGAAACTCATTTGCTTTTGATTATAAACAGAAACCCTCAACACATTTCAGCTTTTTGAGACACTGATGATAAACAAACCGATAAACAAAGAGGAACTGCCAGTTTCAGTATATTACAGTGAGTGTTCTGTGTGGTGTGTTCGTGTGCTCGTACTGGTCTTTCAGCCTCTGGTTGAGCTTCGGGAGGCCCATGTAGGCACAGAGCTCCTGGAAAAGGATCTTTACAAAGATTCTGCTGGACGACGTTGTGGTCTCCTCACTCATCCTGATGCACTCCAACACCTGGTTGAAACGCATTCAAGACACAGAACAGTTAGATCAGACAGGAATGGATTTGTTGATCATATTGAACTGTGTGTGTAAATACTTTGCTCTCATATATGACCTTCAAACTGTTGTTTGAGGGTTGTGATTTGGTTTTAAGGTTCAGGTGAGATGTCGGTTTGGGCATTTAATCGGTTAAGGTTGCAGTAAGGGCCTGGAGGATGCATTATGCCAATCAGGGTCCTTATAAAAATAGTACAAAAAAAGTACAAATGTGTGTCCTTACACTCCAGGGCACAGAGTCTGTGTAGAGCAGGTGAGCGAACAGTCGGGCCACGTTCCTCAGTTTGTTGGTCTCCAGTCGATGAATTGTGTCATACTGCTCTGAAAATATCCCCTCAAAGCTCTCCATGTACTCCTTCTTCAGCAGACAGAACCTCTAAACACAAACAAAAACACACACAGACACGCGTTAAAAGGTTAAGAAGAAGAAGAAGGAAGTGATTTGTACATTGAAGTTTTTGCTGAAGTTTTCATTTATTATGTGCTGCATTTACCTATAATCTGAAGTAAAATTTCTCTTGAAGATTTTATTGTTTTATTTGCTTTGTCTTTGTGCACATTCAGATCAGAAATCAGCACAAAGAATGTTTTGGATTGTCAAAGAAAGTATGAAGCTTTCTGGAAACATGATATTTCAGAATATTCCACAATACTACAAGCACCACAATATAAATTCAGAGAGGGAAAGTAAGCCCCCCTAAATCAATGCCATGCTTTAACAAATAGCAAAGTGTGTTTGTGTGTCTCACCCCAGCCAGCAGGCCGAAGAACTTCTCGTAGGTCCTCTGTTGAGCGCAGCAGTCCAGGATCATGTTACACAGCTCCTTCTGTTCACACAAACATAAAACATGCTATCAGGAAAGCTAAACTAAGCTGTTATTGTATTGATATGGACATGTATACAAGTTAGACAAACACAGTAAAGTCACACATTTGAGTGCAGCAGTGAGGTGTAAAATCCAAGTGGTGTGTCGTATTGGAAGCAGTGCCAAAGTCGGGTTCAGCATCATCACCTCCTTGGTGGAAAAACAACCTCTCAAACTGACAAGGGAACAGCTGAGATGAAATGTACTCAGACACCGGTGATGTGTCACATAACACACACACTTTCCAACACTGACTTTTGCCCCGTTTCCCAAATGCATCTTGAAGCTCAGACTGTGGTAAAATCTCTCATGAGCCTTCTTAATCTCAAGAGGAGATTCCCAACAGCAGCATAACTTGAGATGCTCTTAACAAGTCACTCAGACTTATCAATCACGGGGGGCTAAGAGCGCTGACAGACTTTGATGTGAAAGCTTTGTGATTCAATGGAAACATGTTTCTTCTTCAGCAAACAACTGAGTCAGTGCCGCAGTGTGAGACAGCGGCTGCAAGAAGAGTGTGTCAGCTGACAAAGTTCAAAGTGTGTGTGTGTGTGTGTGTTCCAGCTGTTGTGTTGAGTGATTCAGTCCTGCTGCTGATGGACAGCTCTGACCTCTCTCTCACAGCATTTATGTTTGTGAGGACAGTCACCGCAGCATACAGCAGGTGTTTCTTCTCACATGTGCCCATGTTTTAAATTCATGCCGCTAAAATCTCTTCATCCTCTGCATAAAGCTATTCAGACATGAACAGGTGATGAGGTGATAATGCTGCAGCTTTCAAAACACCAGTATGAAGCATGCTTTTCACACAAAAACAACTAAAACTGTTGATAAAAATGTCAAAATATTAAAAACAGTCCATAGTGATGTATTCAAGTGTCATGCTTTGCCCAAAGCCCAAAGCCAATCAATAATCAAAGACATAAAATAGAGAATAATCACAAACACTCACATTTAAGAGTCTTGAAAAAGAGAATAGCTGGCATTAATTTGTTAAATGACAATTGTTAGGTCAAAACGTGCCTGTGTATTACCATTGTAGTTTCACATTAGTGGGTTTATCACGAGTATGTATGTATCAAGAGTCTCACACTTCTCGGCTATATTGTAAATGAGGCCTCTACCTCCATGTAACTCTGTCTCTAACTGAAGGTGGACTGACTACGTGTTTTGAGTTTTACCATCATGTCCATCAGCAGCTCAGATGACCACATGTGTTAAGGTCAATGTTTGCAGTGTTTAGCTTCACATACAGCGTGAGAAGCTGACAACAGCTGCTGATACTTGTTCCCACAGTCTACGAGTCAACAGCATATCTTACATTTAAATGTCTATGATGGAAAGACTATTGTACAATGTGTTTGAGGCTTTGTGTGTTGAAATGCTGTGAAGGAATATGTACACAACACAAGTAACAAGTAAAGTAGCATATGGTAACCTAATAAGGTAACTAAAGTGACCTACAATTGATGAAGTCAATTCTATCTACTCGGGCTGAGTGACTTGGTGAAAATAACTGGTTGTGATATTTCTGACAGATATTACAATTTGATTTTTCAATGTCAAGTTTCAGGTCAATACTTACAATGTAGTAGATTAAAAGCATGTGATAGAGTATTACCACATGATATACCGTCAGATGTGTAACTGTCACACAAGAAGGACAGCATGAATCTGTAAAAGCACTCACATGATTGTTTAAGCTCAGGCTTGAGGTGCTCTGTGAGACATACAAGCGGTGGCTATTAACAAGACTGGGCTTGTATGTGTCTACCCACATTGATCAATAGGCAAAAACAAGAAACCCTTCAACATTATAATCTTGCTTAATCGAATAAAACTGAATTACAGCATTGATCTCATACTTTATAGCCACAACTCATATTCCCTAAATTGCAGCCTTTATAATTTGCTAATTGCATTGTGCCAAATGGAGACTGTTTAGCCTTCCTGTCAGCATTAGTGACAGTAGAATGTTACTTCCAAGGAGTGCAAAATTAAGTAACAACAAAAATAGTTAGTCTGATTTGATGCTGGCATCACTCTATTCTGCTTTTAACTGGATTTGGGCGAGATAAAAAGCCCCCAAAACACCAGCAGCTCCTGCCAACATTTCCGTGAGATGGTGTTACATTTCCAAAGTATTAGTCCTCAGCCTCAGTCTGGCATTAAAAGTCAGAAATACAGCTTTAAAACACAAACAAACCACAACTATATTACTACAGCAAACTAGCTCTGCATTGCAGTACACATACAATGCAGTTTCTTTATTTAATGTATTTATCTTCTCGATGGACCACTGAACAGTGAGGTTGTGACTTTTGGCCCAGGACAACCTTTGTTAAGTGTGCACATCTTAAAGATAATTTCTACAGGAGTTTCAGTTAAATACTAAGTAAGCTGCAAGCATTAAACACCAGTCAGAGACAGCACTTTAAACCACCTCTAACAACGCTGATGCAATCTGACAGGCTAGAAAAGAGACGCTGCTTCTGACTGCCTCTGTCTGAGCAGGTGTCGACGACCAACATGTCATCCAACACACAGAAAGGTCCTCACGATGATACAAACTACTGCGCACACACGGCCGATTGTCCTCTGACACACAGTGTTTCTCACGGCGCCTTGTCACCCACACATACATTCACCTGACCTGCAACTGTCAACATCTGAAACTATTACTGTTACACAACCTGGCCTCAGGACCACACACACACAGACGTGAAGCTATCAACAAGCAGCAGGCACAAAGGCAACATAATGTGAAAGCTCTGGTTTTTTAAAGGTCTACAAAAATCATCTTTTATGTATTAAATCACTTTATCACCATCTGGGCAGCAGCTGGGACCAGATTGAGCATTATTGCCTGATAAACAACTTAAATGCAGAAAATTATTAAGTCATAAACACATTACTGATAATTGACTGTTTTATGTGGTCCATACTGGCAAGATAACCAAAACTATTAGTCTTTGCGGTTGAAAAAATGAACAGAGGACAGCTTTCCCCTATTCCAAGAAAGAATAATGAATACATTCAATGATTGTAATCTTATCTAAAGTAACCTTGGTTTATTTTTTTGATATGCAGACTAGTATATGGCTTCAAAACCACAAGAATAACTTCACACATTCAAATGAATAAAGATTAATACACCTAGACTTGAGTGTTTAGACGGGCTGTAAGTCTTTAACAGTAAACTGGCTAACAGCCCTGTGGCATCATTCACCCTCACTTGTCTGCTGCTGATGTGAAGAGACTCACTGCTGGACAAACACTGCTGGCACAGAGAGGAGGAGGAGGTCTCTCTTAGCTTTAACCTACAAGAATTCACTAAGTTGCGAAATAGGCTCAGCTGTTAAAACTCAAACACACTGGAAGAGACCAAAAGCGATGTAGCAACCTGAGACCATGTCTAACAAACGAATGTCAACTATAAGGCAACATGACTGAGGGAGCAAAGGATACTGTTGACTGACATAAAGAGTCAACACTAAGTTCCCCAAACATTTGCCACAATAAAAACAACATGCACGGCTTTGGTTGATATCGCTTCAACCACATCAAAATCGACAACACTTAAGTGTGCAACTGCAGTCACAACTTGCTTCAGAACAAAAATTGAAACTGCCCAGGTCCTGTATTTTTTGAAATCGCTGGCATATGGAAAGTTTGTTGTGTGGGATTGCTAGCTATAGAGACTGGGCAGGCTCTGTCAGTCTGTAAATGAATGATGCAATTACAAACTTCATAGAAAAAGTAAATATGGGTAATTGTCACGGTTGATGCTTAGACTATCAAGCTTTACAGTAACCATTTAGGATAGCAAATATACAAGAGAAGAAAATACATCAAGACAACCAGAGGATGGAATGTCCCCTGGAGACCAACAGTCAGCTACAAAGCGGATGTCGCTGCATACATGGAATGAGCTTTACAGTTAGCCTGTTGTTAACATGTTCATAACAATGATCTCTTAAGACTATCAGCTCCATATGGCTGTGTAAACTGTACAGGTGTTGTGCTGACTGCATGGGAAATGGTCAAAGACGTTGCATTTCTGTGAGTTTATGCACTTGTTTTTTTAAAGATTTTTTTTTGCCATTATGCCTTTATTATTGCAGAAAGTTACAGCCCAGACAAGAAATGCAGTGAAAGAGAGCAAGGGTGGTGGCATGTAGTTAAAGGTCCTGCCAGCTGGGAACTGATCCGGCACCACACTGCTGGCATTTCATAAATTGCTCGTGTGGTTTCCCTACAGGCAGATTCATTAAATTATGGATAATAGGCATCATCAGTGTAGAGTTGGGTAAAATATATCTAAAATACATTTCATTCCCACTGCTGTGTCCTCTGCTCTGAAGTCACTGTGAGGAGCCTCAGAGAGTCGTGCTCCGCATTATTGCATATAATTAACAGTGTAAATTCTATTTTTGGAACAATAGTAGTAGTATAATCTTTATGTTTTTGGTCACTGATATATTGCGCACTGTTGCTGACTGACTCTCTAAATCGACTGTTTCCATTCTTTTTTATATCTAGATGTCTGGAATTTCAATACATCTAGTTAACGAAGGCTTTATGCCCTTTGTCAGTTCTGTTTTATTCACCCATATTTCAATGTTACTACTTTTTTTCACATCCGTCCACTGTGGAGAAATTCATTCGTCAAAGGTTAAACACTCTAAGGTAATCAATGAGTGTGCTTGCATCCTTAAAGCTTTTTTACATCAGCCGTGTATGAGTGAGAGTGTGTGTGTGTGTGTGTGTGTGTGTGTGTGTGTGTGTGTGTGTACTCACCGTCTGACTGTCAGGAAAGTCCATCTTGATCAGTTTGTGAGCACACTCTTCAAAGTCCAAGCTGCACAAACAATCAATTACAGAGTCAATAAATGGTCAATAAGTGAACATCATTGAGCTGTGTGTGTGTATGCGTGTGTGTGTGTTTCTTTATGCATGTATTTTTCCTCAATCTGTTTCAGTGTTCCATCCTGTTCTTTAAACCTTTGAACTGTTCTTAAAAGAAACCATGGCAACTAGCCTACATGCACACATTTGCATCGCTATTATTGTGAAGACATTCAGTGACACAATGTACTGCTTAGCTCTCCAAACTAACCTTACACTGCCTCAAACAAAAAGGTGTCATGGAGCAAGGGATAGCCAAAAACTCCTCACTCCTGAGGTGTAAAACTCAAACTGGTCCCCACAATGATAGCCACACTCACACAGCTTTAAACACAGTTTTAAATATTAGTCCAACTCCATCAAATATAGCAGGAGCTGTAAATAACTGCCAACACCCGGAGAGAAAAGTAAGCCACTGACTGTGTGAATGTGTATTTTTAGGAGTGCTTGTTGCTCTGTGTGTGTGTGTGTGTGTGTGTGCGTGTGCGTGTGTGTGTGTGTGTGTGTGTACCTGGATTGAATAGCGAGGTAGATGGTTCTTCTGAAAGCAACCAGGTTGACTTCTGTCTTATCAAAGATGGTGACCTTCTCATCTGAGAGGGAGACAGACAAAGAGAAAGGGGACATCTTTAAGGTAATCAAAGAGACTATAGACTTTATTAAAATCAGGTTCATATCAGAATGTTGAAACAATGAGTAATACTAATACTAAAGAGGAAACGTGATCAATGTCGTCTTTAAAGTTGAAGATTTCCATAAAATCTAACCTAGTTTATGGTGAGCAACAGTCATTCAGTGTCACTGCAGAAATTATCTTTCTATACACATCAATCAGCCACAACATTACAACCATCTGCTTAACATTTTGCATTTCGCTCCATGCTGGCAAAACAGCTCTGACTCAACATGAACTTCACAAGGTATCTGAATGTGACCCATAGTATGAGGCAGCAAGAAGTTAACAGCAGATCCTTTAAGTCCAGTTAGTTGTGAGGTGAGACCTCCATTTATCTGATTTGTTTTCCAGCACATCCCACAAAAACAAATGGAGATCTCATGAATTTTGGAGGCAAAGTCAACTGATCTGAGCCAGTTGTCTCAATTTGACCCCTGCCAAAGTTGCTCACATCCTCACACTTGCTTGTGTTTCTTGCTTCTAACACATTAACAAACTGTCTGTTCTTTTGCTGCCCAAGATTTGCCACCCTTCGACGGCTGCTTTCAGTCAATGATAATCAATGTTACTGACTTTACCTCTCGGTGGTTTTAATGTTGTGGCTGATGAGTGTTAAAGAAGAGAGTAAAGAAAGACAGATTCACATGAAACAGTGTAGCATTTAATTGAGTGGTAATCCCTATCCACACGGGACTAGTACTACCTGAGAACCACCAGTAATTTTCAATAATTGCGGAGGTTGTCTGTGATCTTAATCCTATGTGAATCTGCCATGCTGGTAATGTATAAAGTTAAAATTCCTTTGCAAATGACACATCAGCATGCACAATGCCATGACCTTAAAACTTAATAGTGTTTTAATAGTATCAATCACACCTGTTTTTATTGATATGATGGGCCAAAAAGTAAACCATTAAAAGGTTTATTGTTTGTATATTTTATCTCACTGATATCCCTATACACTGTCTACTCTCCTGTAGCTGAATTAGAGGTGTACTAAGTTTGTGCTAATGCCAATCTGACACAGAAGTGACTTATTTTTTTCTATCACCATTGCTAAGTAGTCATGAGAAATAGGGTATTTGAAAAAAAATGGGTCTACAAAACAATTCTCAGATTTCATTTTGACAGCTGATCTACTTTCACTTTGTTCTGCAGTAGTAAAACAAAAAAAAATAAATAACTGCAGCATGAAATCACAATAGTGCCCAAGGCATGGTGGGAAATTGGCAATTACTGATGATTTTTTCATTAAAACATTTTGGGTTTGTTTGGACGCACTGTAGCTTACGCACTGCAGTTATTCTTTTGCTGTATTTCTGACAAAGTGGCTGCTCCAAAAGTGTTTGGTGCAGTTTTAAAATACACTTGCTGTTGCCAGCAGGAGCCAGAGCTGAATGTGAAGGATTACAGCTTACTTTAACTCTGCTATCCTCACAGGGTCTGAACACTATTGTCTCTCGCTTACTACTTCATATTAACATGAAACGTTCTACGATCGAACAGATACTCTGTTTTCATGTGTATTAAAGGGGTAGTTCAGCAATTAGAACAAGCCTAAAGTTGGAGAGTTGTGAGAGGCAGCATGGTCAAAACAGAATCAGCAGAGGACCAAAAAACATCCAGACTTTAAGACTCTAGCTGTGGGTCAGAATCCCATAATCTAAATAGATGGCTTTTTTTCCATTAGACCCTCCTTGTACAACCATGTCCTTCAAAGACGCCTGCACAACCTAAACTGATAACATCAACTTGACATCTACAGTTATTTCCTCCGAAAACAAAATACATCTCTTTTTACAGGCTGAGAAAAAGAAATCAGTAGAATGACCCTTTAAACGAGGCACAAAAACCTGACATCTTTAAACATTTGATTTGTCAGTCTCACCTTCTCCCTCCTCCTCGTTCTCCTCTTCATCATCTTCATCCTCGTCGCTGCCGTCTCCCTCCTCCCCTGAATCGCTGCTGCCCTCATCCAGGATATCTGACAGGAGGTGACACCTGATTGGTCAAACAGTCAAGGAGGTGATGGCTGATTGGACAATTCAGACTGTGATGTTTTCTCACCTCTTTTAATCGTTTTGTATTTCTCCTCATTCTCCTGGAAGTCTGGGTCCATCTTAAACACATCTAAGGAAAAACACACAGATGTGTTAGGACTACTGTTTAAAAAGAGTTGTAAGGCTCAGTTAAACCCTCCTCCTTCCTTCTCTGGGTCTTACTGAGAATGTCCTCAGGGTTGTATTCGTCATCCAGCGGCAGCATGTGGGTGAACTGATCGTCCTCGTCCACCAGGTCCAGGCCCTCTGGGATCACTGGATGATCTTTGAAACCGTCCTTCCTGATGGCAAACATCACCTCGATCATGTACTGGACCCTCTTATCAATAGCCGACTCGTGGAGGACATTCCTGAGACGTTCAAATATGGCTGAAAGAAACAGGCAAAATTTGTAGGCACTTTTCTGATCAACTGTGCTGATATTTAGAATTTATATTTGTTTGTTTTTTTTAGTTTATGAACGTACTAACTTTATTCACACAAATATATTTCTGTTCAGTTCAAGAGGTCAGGCTAAGCTGATGAACTGAGTTCCGATATGCAGGGTACAAATATTTGTATTTCTTTCATTTGTAAATATCTTCATTTGTAACGTTCATTCACCGTTTCCAGCTTTAAAAGTATTCTCTGACATACTTTAACATTCCGGACATTGTAAAGGAAAAACTCTGCTGCTGCTTCAACGCTAATCTTAGCATGCTGAATTATGTCTTGTAGCTGGTACACTTTTTTAAAGAATCAATCATTTAGTCTACAAAATCTTCGAAAATAGTCAAAAATCTCCATCACATTTTCCACACCTCTAGGCAATGTAAGGATTTTTGCCGTTTAGAAATGTTTTCAGAGGCAAATTGTCCCTCATGGAGATCCTTGATGCAGTTAGTAAAAATGGCCATTCCAGGTGGCTAATTTCTGTGTTTACTTAAGGTCCAACTAGAAAACAAACATTTAAAATTATTTATGTAAAAATCATATTTTTAGGAAAGCTGCAGAGAGCTTGTGCTAGTTGTCCAAATGAACCCCATACAAATGCTGTTTGTGTGACTCCTCGTTTCCCGAATCTTTACAACGGAGGTGAAGAGTGCAAAGTTAGCATGACACAGAGTGCCAATAGTTACATTACTGGCAAACACCAGGTGGAAATAAGTATCTTTAAATGAGAATTTAAACAAGGCTGGAAGGCTGTTTTAATTGGTAAACCACCAAAAGTCATAAATAATATTTTCACAATAAATGAACAGTTCAAAACCCAAAGAAAGTTTGGAATTATTTGTGATAACAGACATTAAAATGATTACTTAATTTACATTTCCAATCTAAATAATCAATCTTTGTCCTCATCTCAGACTATGAGGACATTGACATTATTCAGTTAACAGCTGCTATAGTGTACCATTGATTCCTCGAGGGGACACTTCGGTCAATTTGAGTCCACACTCCTTCAGGAAGGAGATGGCGACCTCCACACTGTCGTCAGTTGGACGCTCCAGCAGCAGAGTGAGCATCTCCAGACACAAAACCTCATGGGCCTGAGGGAGAGAGACAAAGGAGCAGACAGAAAGAGATTGATGGAGGTAAACACACCTCTCTAAAGCTGGACATCTACACTCAAACTATGAGTCAACATAAAAGCTAGAAATCTGGGCCTACCACGTTCTGGTTGATGAGATGAGCCACAAACTTGGAGGCTGTCAGGCACTGTTGCTGGAAAACAAAACACAAACAGGTTTAAATACATGACCAACAGGAATAGAACTGCTCATAACACTAACATACATCATACACATTCAATATCAATGTAAGGGAACATTTTTTGGTTTACAGCTGATTTAATGTATTCATTAGATTAGATTCAAATTTATTGCCATTACACGTGTACAAGTACAAGGCAACGAAATGCAGCATTATTTGCCTCAAACAGCTCATGAACAGATCGTACAGACATTAGCTGTAACAGGTAAACACACGGGATTGTGTTCAAAAGCTCCCAGAACTGCCAGTTATTTTTCTCATTCAGCGCCAGTTTCTTTTTTATCTTGGTTCTTTGGACTCAAATGCCTTCAGTCTGCTCAAATTGGAACGGTTCCATCTCCGTCACTGGAGGTGGGAAACTTACCGTCTTTCAAAAACCAATTCTCAACTGAATAAACAGAAAGGGAGCGCTATTATTAAACTCTGGTGATCAGCGGGCCAATTCATACTTTAAATCAACTGAAATGACATTTGAAGCAATAACTAGTTGTGAAGCTAAAGTATGTTGATGAAGGTTAAACAGAGAAAAGGGACTTGTATTGCCTTATGTTCATAAACAGGTATGGCTGCTACACAGGTTTTCACTAAGAATGCTGACAAATGTTTCCAAAATATTTAAATCTATCTAATAAACATCTTAACTAATGCAGCAATGGTTAAAAATCTTATCAGATCCTTCCCTCCTTGTGCAATATCTGCAATGTAACTGAAGTTTCTACTACATGTCGTTTTTGAGTTATGATGTTCACAACAGTGACAGTTTGAAGCTTTTTAACTGCATTACTTTAGAGGCACCTTAGTCTTCTGTCTGTATGGGAATAATAACATAAAGATAAACTTTACTGACCAACATCAATGCTTTGTTGTCACTAATGTTTAGACTCTAATGGCAGAAAACAGGCTCTGCTGCAATGTTGGAACCAGGGAAAGCCACCATTATTAAAAATGTTGGCCTTTCACAATGAAAATGATTATATAGGGGGTTCTTTTTTGAACCCAACCAGAGAGATTTTGAAAAGTGCTAATCTGCTTTACGAGTCCTAGTGCTCAGTGCTCCATTAACATAAGTTTCCAGGTGATTATATATGACATCAACAAAATAACTGACCACCTGCTCTGCTTTTCTGAAAATGAACTACAAGATAACCAGTGTGTGTGCTGCACACTGTCTTTTATTCACACTGCATGCACTGAAATTATCCGTTCATATAATAATCAACAGCAACATAGAGACAGAAAGATAGGTACCTTGAGGTTGCGGCGGTAGCTCCTCCGGAAAGTCAGGATGAGACGTTTGAGGATCAGCTCTCCAATCTGAGGAAACTTTGAGTTGATGATGGCAACGACGGCAGAGTAGACATGAGTGAAAATGGGAGAAGCTGCTTGAGCCTGCAGCACTGAGCGAGCCAGAAGACCCCTGACAGAAAGACAGACATGTGAGAAGTCACATTGTCAGTGAGGCAGCTCGTAACCTGCTTCACAGTGTTTCATTGATCACACTAGGAAAAAAATCATGACTTTAACTAAATTATTATTTAATAGGTGTCCAAAAGTTGACATCACAGAATGTATTTTCATAGTCATCTGACAGCCAGAACAAACTCCACCTGGCTTCAAATATTGCTGAAATCTGAAATACCAAACGTTTGTGTGTTTTGACGTCCATTTAGCTGACAAAAATGGTAACTTTGCTGTCAAAGATATTCGAGTGCACTGAGAGTTATTGTTCACCTCCCCCTGACGATGTTCTCCTGCAGCAGCTCCTGGATGATGTTGACAATGTTGGACACGTTGACTTTGTTGATCAGACCGTTGATGGACTTCTTCAGAGCCTCCCAGCTCATCCTCTGATACGCCAGGCTGCACAAGGAGCAGCACATCAGTCATTTAAATTTAAGCAAACAGTTCATGTATCACCACAGCTGCAAGTTCAATGAACACTGCTCATAATTGTTTTTAATAAGGTGATTAAATATTTATTTTGAATAATCTCTCTGCAGCAAGACTCCACAAGAAAACTTTCACAGGAATGAAACGAAGCCAGTAAATGTTTGGAGGAAACTACATCTACAAACTGGTGGAGGATTTAGACAATGATCAGCAGAGTGAGAGCCAGTAGAATTTAGGAGGCAGAGTTTCTACATTGAGTGCATATAAAAAAGGAGTATTTAAACACATTCTTACCTGCTCTTGTCTGTGATTTGCTGCTGCATCATGCGTAGCTTAGCAGGGGGGATGTAAGCTCCACCAGTCCTCGTCAGGATTGGATCGATCTCCTCTTTTTTCTTCTTGACCGGCGGCTCCTCGGCCACAACCGGCTCCCTGTCAGTCGGAGGGGAGACGGAGCGGCCTCGCCTCCTGTAATCCGACTCACCGTCCCGATTGGCCCGCCGGTCAAAACGCCCATCCCTGTCATCACGGCGGTCATCATAGCGATCTCTGGAGAGAGTCGACAGAAAATTTGTTTGAAGTTGTCTAGTTCGGCTTAAAATTGTCTGGTGACTTTAGTGGATGGAGTTGCATGTTTATGTTTACTAAAGCTATTCTTGGCCAAATTCCTTCATATTGACAGATCTACCAAAAAAGTATAGGAAGCTGTTGTTTTAACTAAAGAAAAGGGCATTTAGGTGCGCTGCCTCCTTTGCTTTAAAACAGTTGTATATTTGCCTGCATCTTTAGGAGCTGATGTATATATAATGTTTGTTTAGTTTATTTAAAGTTTACTGTCTAATTTTGTTCAGTTTAGAACCTCTGCATGTCCATGCTAATCTTGAATATAAAATGTTCCTGATTGTGCAAGGAGTTTCACACGCAGACCATTCAATTTATACTCATAAAAGAACTATAACAGCTGCAAGTCAACCAAAACCTGTATGGATCTCATGAATCTCTGTTGGTGTGTCTGTCTGTTACCGAGCATAGCGTCTTCTGTCGTAGCGCTCCCAGTCTCTCTCTCTGGATCTGGATCGGTCCCGTCCTCTTGATCTGGATCTGTCTCTCTCTCTGGATCTGGATCGGTTTCGTCCCCTGGATCTGGACCTGTCTCTCTCTCTAGACCAGTCTCGTCCTCTGGATCTGGATCTGGATCTGTCTCTTTCTCTGGATCTGTCTCTCTCTCTGGAATTGGATCTGGATCTGGATCTGGATCTGGATCTATCTTGCTCCCTGGATTTGGATCTATCTTGTTCCCTGGATCTGGATCTGTCTTGCTCTCTGGACCTGGATCTCTGTAACAACAAACAAGGAAATTGTCATTTCTTTCATTTTTCACATATTAAAATGACCTGGAACAATCTGAACACAGGAAGGACCTGGACACCTAAAAGAACACGAGACCAGCAGAAAATCATGCTGCCACTTTTGAAAGTCTGAGTTTAGCTGAACAGGAGAGACAACCCAGCAGCGTGGAGTCAGTCTGGCTCAGTTCCTGCATTAAGTAAAAGCCTGTATGTACCCGGGGAGCTCATGTCTAAGTTGACAGTAATGGACACACAGTCCTCTTCAATTTGTAATTCTGTCAATCAACAAGCTGCATCTTTATTCAGTGTTTTCTTCACTGGTCACTCTCATGAAACAGGCCAGCTAACTTTAACCCTGGCTTCTCCATCTCACAACAGCATCTCCATCTTAAACTAAGTCTTGTTGCCATGGTAACTAACTTCTCAGACCAAGCAGTGTTTTGACACCAACTGTCCAGAACTGCAAAATGTTCACAGAGCCTGAACAAACTGACTGCACTTTGTGAGATGCAGATTTCTACATCTCCAACTTTGCACATGCAATGAAAACCTACTTGAAGGCTATTCTGCAGAACACTAGAGCATTTTATTTTCTTTTTTTTTTTTTATCCTGATCAAATAGACATAACAGATAACAATGTTTCTCACTCCACTGTTGTCACAACACCATTTTCCATTAGGATATATACAGTAACTCATGCAGATGCTCCAAAAAATCCTTAAACTTATAAGAAGACATAAGAGTAGACAGTGAACTTGTGCATGAAAACATCTGAAAGGCCAGTAGCATCCACATTATTCATTCCTTACTTTGATCTGAGCCACACTGCTTCTGATCTTCCTCAGTGCACCTTGATGTTCATCTTCATCATCACTGCTGCTGCTGTCTGAGCTGCTGGAGGCAGCACTTTCAGATCCAGAAGGACTGGCCTGAGGCGAGGACCGCTCTTTGGGGCTCCTCTCGTCTGAGGTGGCCTGCTGAGGCCCCCCTGCTGCTGGACTGGATTCGTCCTCTGAAGGTCCTGCAGGAAGAGAAAGAGAAAGATCAGTGTTAGGATATCAGATAAATACCAAAGCTACATGATAAAGCTGGAACAGCAAGTTTTACTCACCACTGTGTTCTCTCTGTGCAGGACTGGGACTTCGACTTCTGCCTGGAGAGTCCATACCTGAAAAACATGCAATTTCTGTTAATAAATAACAATAGCAAAAAGGTTAAAAAAGAAGACTTTTTGAATCACAAATAGTCCCCATTTTTCTTATCGTCACATATTCACTTTAAAGATCGAATCTAATGATGTGTTAGTTCTCAGAAGCAAACCCAATGGTTCCCACAAAGTGTTAAAAATGGTTCACAGATATGTAGTTTTTACTGCAAGACTTCCAGTACCTCTTCAGTTTCTAGCAGACCTTCCACAGAAAAAAAAAATTCTTAACATCTTCTGATATTCACTTTGATTCTCATCTTCACTAGTTATGATGATGATATCAAATAGCTTTAATTTTACAGGTTTGGGTTTACAGATGTGTTGCTCTAATAGCACTGCTATAGAACTGCAACAATTATGGATTAATCAATTAGTTGCCAACTATTTAATTAATCAGCAACCATTTTGACAATACATTCGGTCTGCGTAATCCTTTAAGGTAAAAAGGTTAAAATCCTCAGATTCAAGCATCTTACATGTAAAGATTTTCTGTTATCTTTAGTCCTCTGAGACACTAAACTGAATATCTTTGGATTTAGGACAAAACAAGACACTTAAGGATGTCACCCTAGGGTTTAATAAACACCGTTTGACACATTTCATCATATTCCGACATTATATAGACTTTGCAACTAATTGATTCATTAAGAAAATAATTAACAGATTATTTCATAATGAACAGAATTGTTTTAGCCCCACTTTAATTAACGCCAAGCTAGCGTCAAAGGACGAAAAAAAAAAAAAAATCCATGATTTGGCCAAATAGTTAATTATCAATTCAGGGCAACTCAGTTGTTTGTGTACACAAAACAATTCAGACGATATCAACTGTGGATAGAAAATCTTCCACTAACTTAATTACTATGACCCATTTTATTATTGTTGTGGTTTATAGCTGTTATTTTCCATTTATTTTCATCTCAGAGACAGACAATTCAGAAACACAACAGGTCTCATGCCAAAAAGAAATTATCTGTCAAAGCTGATTACCATCTGCAAGAGTATATATCTTCATGTCTTTGCATTATTTAACCTCCTTAGTGGCCTAGATTATAAGCAACCCAGATGTTTTTACTGACTGTAAAAACATCCGTTTTCACTTAAGATGTAATTGCAGCTCCTACATTGTCACTGAAGTGGTATGAATTCATCAAAATGACTTCACTTCATTAATGAGTTACATTAAAAAAAAAAAAAAAAAAAATTCCAAGGGATAACCACAGAAAGAGATTATGTCTTTATTTTGTATATAAAATCCATCCGTAAATAATGTTAGTTACAGTCTAAACAAGGTAATTAGACATACCAAACAATCCAAACAGCAGAGACAATACTACAATGGTTACTATTGCCACAGTAAATCTTACGTCTCGTTGTGCTGTAGACACTTTTTGGTTGCAAATATCGACCACAATAAAGTTTCACAGACATAAAGTTATGTGTATTTGAACGTTATTACAGTTTGATCCAAATAATAGTGGATGTACAAGTAGATAAACAAAGCAACATAACTTCTGCAACAAGCCGGCTTACAGTTTTTGGCACATCACCAGTTGTACTGTACGTGAATTGGTTGGAATTACCTTTTAAAGACAATGTAAAGTGTCCGAACAGTTCCAGATGATGATTATCACGTTTAACAGTCTACATTTGCCAGAAGCTAACACTAAGAAACCGCTAACATTATGCTAACTGGCCATTTACTGACTCGAATATTACTAATTAAACGAGTGTGTACGTCTATCCTAATCATTTAAAGCTACTTTGATAACAACAACGTCATTTGTTGCTACAAAATCACTTTTAACGGACGTCTGAGTTTTATCGCCATGTGTGTTTGGGTGAACAGACGTTAGCTTGTGTGCTAATGCTACCTCAGCTACATCTAAATAACCAGCTGGCTGTTGGATGGTCTGTCGCTGAAACCTCCAAATTTTGTTTCTTCTCTGTGTCTGAACAGAATCTCCGACTTCTTGCTTTGCTTCCTTTAATGTTTAAAAGTCATCTTACCGTTGTGCTTCCCGACGTCTCTTAAATCACTGTCGTTCTTCTGGCGGAAAACTTCCCACACAACCGGCGCCACTTCCGGGTCACGGATCACTTCTGTATTTTACGAATCACCGTTTCCGGCTGCCGGTTCGCCTCCTGTTGGTGATCAATGTTACTGCCGCCAAGCGTCTGATCTTTTGAATCCGTTATTTTGGAGAGTTAGGACAGAAAAAAAATACAGTTATATGACATATGTAAGAGGCAATATAGTTAAATACATAAATAAAAATTATGTATATATAATACCAATCTTATTTTCTCTTTTTAAGTAGATGTGAATATAGATTGTACAAAGACCAGCAGGAAAAAGGAGTTAAATTAGAATTTGAGAAAAATAAAATAACACATTAGGAAAATAATACTTATTATCAATTCATAAAATGGTGAAAATAGGTGAAAATAGGTGAATTAAATACAGAGTTTTTTTTTAATGAACACAATGTATAATCTAGTTTGAGATAAAGAGAGAAAATCTTGAAATTAAGATTTTAAAAAAGTTATACACCGTATTGCAATCCTAAATATACATAATTTTACTTTCAAATACTGGGAAACATTATAATAACATTATTTATTTTCAATGTGTCCTTTTTTTCCCTGCGATTTCACCAGATATTTTCTATAATTAACAAAACAGGGAAAATAGTAAAATTGCTTTTATATTCTTTGAACATTTCTCTGACCTTAATATGCAAAAGTTTTACTTTCAAAAATTGGCAAATATCTCTAAAATAAAGATATTTTTTACTGATTGAGATACAGTTTGTTTTTAAACTGTCAAACACAAAATAATGAATTATTATTTGTAACAATAAAAAATATTTTTATATTTAATTATTTTTTATTTTTCAATTATTTGTTTCATTTTTTTTCTCATTTTTTATAATGTTGCATTAAAAGCAAAGGAAATATACACAGAAAAATGTATGCAGTAGGAATCCCGTTATGCCGTTGCTTTAAAAGTGACATTATAAAAAATAAGTAAAAAATAAATAAATAAAAATAAGAGTGAAAAAGTAATAAAATAATACATTAATGAATTAAAACATTAATAATAACAAAAATTAATTAATTAATTTATTAAATTATAATGAATACAATTATGATATAATAAAACAATTACAATAATGAATAATTTTTTTATTATTATTTTCTTTATTTGTCTTTATAGTTCTACTTTTTTTTGCCTTTTTTTAATTGATTTATTTTTGATTAATATTGCTTTATATTGCCACATCATTTGTTTTTATTTTTTTTATTTTTCTTTTTATTTCGACTTTTATTTTATTATTCTTTTACTGATTTATTTTTTTTTGTAATTTGGCACTCTCACTACTCCATAGCAGGCTAACTATCAGACTAAACATGAATTGCATTTTTAACCATAGTTTGTGTAGTACTGATAGAAAGGTTTTATTACTGACTCATGCTAAAATTCAATCCTACTTTTTTAACTACAACCACTGAAAGATATTAATCTACATTCACATTCATCAGACAGGACAAATGAGGGGATTCCAACATCTGACTTGGAAAAAACAGTCAGTCTTTGTTAAAGTAGTTTCATAAAGGTCAGTTCAAGTTTGCTCAATCAGGATATTTATTCAAACATCCAATAACCAAAAAGGTCACACAGCTCCCATAAACAAAAGCAGAGAGAGAGCCTGGTAAGACATTGCTGATAGACTGAAAGCAAGTAGCAACTAAGTTAAAATGGAATACAATAGTTTGCTACAACCTGATTAAATCCAGGGTGAGAACCACAGGGGAGGAAGAGCTGGCTTCTCTTAATAAGACATGAGCTCCCCTGGAAGTATGATTTGTGATTTTAGGGAGGTGTCACACTGACAGTATGCTATTTTTACATTTCTTTTTCATTATGGATTACGCACAACATTAGGCTATTATTGATGTATTATTCATTCATGAGGGTAATTTATCAAAGATTCACTTTAATAAAGCTACCAGCATGCATGCTGTTCCTGCCATCACCATCAAAACATAGCAGCACAATATCATAACATACAACACTTTGTCATTGAGCATATTATCTAGATGCACAGAAAACAGCAGCAAGTTATTTTTTATTTTTTTTAATCTTTTTTCTTATTTGTGTTATTAATGTTCTTCTTAATAGCTTCCCCAGAAAGCATAGCTTGCGTACTGATTAAATTATAGGCATAATACATTCAGGCAATCAGTCAGAAAAGAGAACCTTTATGTTTAAAATCAATGTCAAGGCTGCAGCTGTATGGACTGCATGTTTTCTTTGTATAAAGGTTTCAAGACTTTCTATCCATCCATTATCTATACACCGCTTAATTCTCACTAAGGTCACGGGGGGCTGGAGTTTATCCCAGCTGCCTTAGGGCGAAGGCAGGGGACACCCTGGACAGGTCACCAGTCTATCACGGGGCTACACTTAGAGACAGACAACCAAGCACACTCACATTCACACCTACGAACAATTTAGAATCACCAATTAACCTCAACATGTTTTTTGTGGGAGGAAGCCGGAGAACCCGAAGAGAACCCACGCTGCACGGGGAGAACATGCAAACTCCATGCAGAAAGATCCCGGTGCCCCCACCGGGACGCGAACCGGTGACGCAACAGCGCTACCAACTGCGCCACCTTGCAGCCTGTTTCAAGATTTTCCTTAAAGATTAGATTAGATAAGATAGAACTTAAGACAATAAAAACTAAAAAAAAAAAAACCTTATTACTGGACTTCGCTAAAAACCAAAATACAGTCAAACAACACCCTGCTTCTAGAACCCTGTTCAGTCTCAGTTATAAATGAAGATGCTCCTTCCACACTGATACAAGGTTATAACAGAAGCTACACATCAAAACCATAACAAGAGGCAAGTTGAACAACTGTTGAATCACAGCAAGATGTAATTCAGTACTTGCCCCCATTTCAGCATACAAATTAAACATTGCAAAGGAGGGTCAGACACCCGCACTGGTGTTGCAGTGTTAATTTAAAGGTCAATACATTTCTGATATTGGGATGTAGAATAGAATAGAATAGAATAGAATAGAATAGATTAGAATAGAACTTTGTTGATCCCTTTGGTGCAAACCTCAGGGAAATGTATAAATAAAATTGACTTTACGGGACTTTAAATGACAGCTGAACCGAGTTTAGTGTTTCACATTACATCATGTCTTAGAAAAAAAGATAAAAGATGAACATATAGAATTTTTTTTTTATTGTTTTTACTGGCAATATGAAAGTTATATGTACATTAGATGTTTGTTTATTTTTTGTGTAACTGTAGGATTTTTGCATGAAGTCCCCCATGGACATCAAATCAATGATCGGTCATATTTTAGTACTGCAAATGTTAGATTTCTGATAAAACCAGGTGTAGTTATATATCATGTCCTAAGAGAACAAGCCCCTTTACAAGATTGTACATTTAGTTTTATAATTACAAAGTCTGAATTTGACTTTATTGAGATGATAGGGATATTTTAAAAGAAATTGTACAGTATTATTTATGGAGTCTCTGACCCCGATTGACCCTACTTATATGTTAAAAATACTGAATAAAAAGTGTGAGGCAGCACTCATCTGTACTGAAAATAAATACATCTTTATTATTCTCATCTCTACAGAGTGACCCCTCCCTGCATCCCACTTACAAGACATCAGTACAAAATACACATCATCATTATTAGACATCAACAAAAATTATTAGACACCAACAGTCAGGCAGTAAAGTGTAATTAGACGTGTGTGAAGGACTCTTAATCAGTAAAAGAAAACATTGAGTGTTGGTCCAGCAGAGCGGAGTTTGTGATCTGTGAATGTGAAACAACAACAAAAAAAAGAATTCTACAAAAGAAGTCAATAAAGTCTGAAGAGAAGGAAAGGTCAAAGGTCTTGTCAATTACAATTTGGAGGATTCATGTGACTGTAAGTTCATATTTAGCCAGCTGTGCTCGCTGAATAACAACTAGATGTGTCTGAAAGCTCCAGATTATTAGTAAGTGGACCTTTGAGCTTTTCAAAGATCAAGAACAAACAACAACAACATACAAAAAGATCAGCTTTAAGCACATTTCATTTCTAATGTGAGTCTATGAGGATATTTTCTGAATCCCATAAAGAAGATTAAAGAAAAAAACAAAACAAAAAAAAAAACATTAAAAAAACCCCCCGCTAATTGGGCATTAGCTCTCTCGGCTAATCAGCTTCCCAGGTTTAAGTTTTTCTGTCCTCAATAACTGACGGTATATTCAGAAGCCTGTGAGATCTCACAGACACCACACACGGGCTTTAATGCTGAAGGAAACAGAGTTTTAGTCATTAGTAATCAATGCGTCAGTGATCAGTGAGTTCTGAGGATTCTGTGTAAATTTCTCTCGATAAAACCAGCGAGCTTCAGATGAATCTGTATCAGACACGCAGTTTGTGTTTGCAGTAGAAGACTGATCACATCTGATATGTTAGCAGTAATTTAATAATATATTACCAATAACCTCGGTGTAGGATCAAAATACAGTATATGTTCACATTATTGCAGGAGGGAAGCTAACATGCTAACGCAGCTAAAGCTCACAAAGCTCCTCCCTCTGACCAGACATTGCATCATCACCATCATCATCACTGTCACCATGACAACTTACCAAAACCTCTGACCTCTAAGTCTAAAAACTTCATCACACTCTGACCTCATCACCTGCTCAAGTACACACACACAAACTTTACCTATTAGCAAGACGTTTTTAGCCCAGCTTAGCACAAAGACTGGAAACAATGGGAAACTGCTAGCAGTCAAGACAAAAAACAAAGCACCTTCCAACAGCTCCAAATCTAATTCAAATGCTTTTTCTTGCTTATTGAATAGATGCAAATATATATAAAGCTAGAAAAGGAGGTGTTTCAGCTATTCATTGACTGACAGAATGCTAACGGACCTGCTAACTTAGCCTCTCTGATCAGTTTGTTGCAGCAATTAATTAATACTAATTATTTTTGGTGACCTCAATTTATATTCTAAAAGTGGTAACACTATTGAACTTACAAACCAAAAATAACCTAACATAAATTTGAAAATTAAATATGCATAAATTAAGACTTTTTTTGTTTGATGAGCTGAATAGCAGGAGACAATGCAGAAACTGACAGATTCATCAGTGAATGAGGCGAAAGTAACAGAGGCACGATGAGGATGATGATGATGATGGTGATGATGATGTAATATAACCCTATATATGTCTACTTTAAAATCCTCTCGAAAAACTTGACACTAAGGTGAAATGTGCATGGAATGAGTAGCTTTAAGGGGAAAACAAACTTCAGTTTGACCATCTGCAAATCTGTTAGTAAAGTTTCTGGAATGCAAAAATTTACTGGAAGCCACAACAGCACAGATTAAGGATGATTTCCAGCATTTTTTAAGGAATGTTAAGGCAGGATCAACTGTACATATTTTGTCTCTTCTCTCTCCATGAAGATAGTTTTGATTTGTGTCAAATTTGTGTCATTTAAAAAAAAATGTCATGCTTCATGGTTGTAAAAAGCACAGACTACATTCTGTTTATCTTCATTTTGGGCAAAAGGCTCACATTTCATAGAGAGAGAGATCTCCAAACCTGGAAAAAATAAGTCAAAAGAGAGGAAATATATACATTATTTTGTAAATTGGTGCTGCAGTTTATATATATAAATTATCCCAAACAGACAAAACACACAGTTTGAAACAGCACGGATTGTTTTAAGTAACAAGATGCTTATTATTGATATTACATAGAATTGCACTGATCTCTGTGGAGTTGTATTATGTGTAAAGAAAATAGAAATATCAACATCAGACTTCTGCAAAAGTTCTGATCTCAGACTGGGATCAGGGGCAACTTAGTGGACAACAGGACTGGGATTAGTAGTGGTGATACTGGTAGTGGTACTGTTAGCAGTATTTGTAGCATTAGTGGCAGTGGTAGCAGTTAGGTAGGTCTGGCCCTTGATCACAACAGTTCAGAAAAGGGAAACACAATAAAAGAAAAGGACACATTTTCACTGATGGGGAACAGACCAGAGTTCCCAGCATGCATCACACCACCTCAGCTGGAGCTGGAAGCATCCTCCTTAGAGGTTTCTTTTCACCACAGGTGAGGTGGGCGGAGTTTATCACATGTAGGTGTTCATTCCATCATCAGTGTTACAGACATACAGTGTTACAGACACACAGTGTTCCACAGTGTTACTCAGCTATACAGTGTTACAGACAGACAGTGGTGTCGCTCAGGCTGTGGTTGCTAAGGCTGGAGGTGAAAGGGGGGCGGTGCTCTGCTGTTGTCATGACTACAGGGGGTGTTGCCTGGACGGAAGGGGCGATTGCTGCGGTGACACGGCAGCCAGCAGCTCGCTGTAGATCTCCCGTCGGACTTCCTGTGCTACGCTTTTTCGAATCTGTAAGACAAGAGAATAAAACAGTTTAAACATCCACCATGTTGACTCAGGCTGCTGTGGGAAAGACTTCAGTGGGGTTACGTTAAACCAGAGAAAAACCCTGAACTCTAAGGTGGTGTAAATCAAACTCTGATGCGATAATGGCAGAATAGACATAGAGGAACTATGTCGTAAAGCTGAAATAAATAGCAATCACTTAGTCAATCTACATAAAATAATTTGTAATTTATACATTTTAATTTTCAAATTTTTACCTACATATTTAAAGAAGCAACACCAAAAGCACAACAAACTTCCAAGAGAGTCAATGCAGAAAAAGGGAATCCAAAAAAAGGAGTAAAAAGGGGGGAAGAGGCTGTCTCATATAAATATAACTGATATGACCCCATTTGTTTGTGCAGCTGACAGATCTTAAAACATTCATAAAACATAACAAGTGCCTTGCTGGAAGAGAGTCTGGTTTCTTCTTCATCTCATAACAATGAATTTCGTACTGCTGTCAAAGCTGCAAGTACAATTTGTATTAAATTGTAGATTTACTGAGAACAGAGAAATCACTGAGAGCATACAAGGTTGTGGACACTGTCCCAGAGAAAAGAAGGGACAATTCTAAAGCAGCCTTCTTCCAACAAGGACTGGAGGGTATTCCAACATCCCAGGCAAGAAAGTACCTGTTGTTGATCAGTTTCTGTGTATAAAATTAGGAAGAATTTGTTGATGACTATGGGATTATGAGAAGCACATTTTTCCAGTCAAATTCAGGGATAAACATAGACAATTTTTCGGAGCTAGAAACTGCAAAAACGGAAAGAATCTTCAGATTTTCCACTTGCTGACTGTCCTTGAATTACTCGTCTATGACATGCCATTCCATTAGCAACATTATTGAATCAAAGCTTTAAATTGTAAAAATTCATCAAAATTCCTTTATTCCATTTGTCTCTTTATCCAATTTGCTCAATGTGATTCTATAAAACACTAAAAATTCTGCACTTCTCAGCCTGAAAATGAAGCTATTAAGGACTGCCCTGCAACCTGCAGTCACGTGACAAAAAAATTCAGCGACTATTCGGCCACTAACAGACAAGTATGGAAACAAATTAAACATCCATCCAGCCATTATCTATACACCGCTTAATCCTCACTAGGGTCGCGGGGGGGCTGGAACTATGCCAGTTGACTCAGGGCGAAGGCAGGGGACACCCTGGACAGGTCGCAAGTCTATCACAGGGCTACACTTAGAGACAGACAACCAAGCACACTCACATTCACACCTATGGACAATTTAGAATCACCAACTAACCTCAACATGTTTTTGGACTGTGTGGGAGAAAGCCGGAGAACCCAGAGAGAACCCACGCTACACAGGGAGAACATGCAAATTCCATGCAGAAAGTTTCCAGATATCTTCTAGCTGTGCAGCCCCAAATTAAACATGTGAGTAGTAAAATATTTAAAGTATGTAGAACCACCATTTTCCCTCAGTATTGGTAGCACCTGTGGAAACTTGGAAATGTTGTACAGGTTGGTATTTTTAAAGAAATTCAACTTTCCTCTCTTTTTGTTCATGACTTAAAGCAATATAACTGTGTCATACTGCACGAAAGACATTTCTGAGTTGTTTCTACTTCTAGTCATGGGTGTGCTGTTTCCGCAGAGATGCAGAAATGTATTTTGCATTGTTTTTTTCACTACAATCACATTAAACACCAACATAAATAAATCACCAAGTTTGACTGTTACCTCGCTGATGAGCTGCTTCAGGTTGCCCACTCTGACTTCTCCCACTGCTCCCTCTTCCTCTGGGGATTCTCCTCCTCTTCCTCCTTCTTCTTCCTCTCCTCCACTGTCTCTCTCTACATCCTCCTTATTCTCCTCCTCCTCCTCTTCCTCCTCCTCCTCCTCAGTGTGTTTGCTGGGTCCAGGACGGAGGGAAGGGGTTATGCTGATTGATGCTTTATACACTCCTTGCCTCCGCTCACCATCTCCCCGTCTGAATGGACTGGACGCCCTGGAAGAGGGGGCGGTGGAGGGGGCATGGCCGTCAGAGCTGATCTCCGATTGGAGGAAGAGCTGCTCTCTGAGGAGGTCTGACATCTGGACAGACATGAAGACATACAGGAAAAGGTTTAACACAAACGTGAGCGGTTTTAGTTTTATATAACAAACTCATGTGTGTGTGTGTGTGTGTGTGTGTGTGTGTGTGTGTGTGTGTGCTTGTGAGCTGACCGGCTCCATGGCTCTCAATGCAGAGGCGGTGGCCAGACTGTCAACACTGCGGTCTCTATGAAGACTCTGCAGAAGAGAACAGCACTGGCAGCATTACTATACAGTCAGAACATGTTGTTTGTCAGTTTAGTCCAAAAATCACATAAACAGTCTTAAATCAGGAATATACAGTATGATGTATGAGTGAATAATAATATACTAGTAAAAAGTTGACACACACCTTCTCCTTCACATTTTGTTAAAGCATACAATTAAACTGAAGCCACCAAAACTATGAAATAAAACATATGGAATTTGGCAGTGAGAAAAAAAGTACAAGCAAAGCCAAAATGTGCTTTCGATTTTAGATTCCTTAAAGTAGCCAACTTTTTCTTTGATACCAGCTTTAACATGCTTCATTCTCTAAGTCAACTTCATGAAGTTGACCACTTGAACCTTTTCCAGTGGTCTTGATGGAGTTTATACATATCTTGAGCACCTGTTTAGGCTACTGTGAGGAATCTAAAATATGAAACATATTTTAATAGTTTGGTGTCCTCAGTATTGTTCTAACCTGTGAAAAAGGGAAAAATTAGGAAAAACTCTCGAATGCGG
Organism: Stegastes partitus; assembly: GCF_000690725.1. NCBI lineage: Eukaryota > Metazoa > Chordata > Actinopteri > Pomacentridae > Stegastes > Stegastes partitus. The sequence goes on along the minus strand of NW_007577738.1, from coordinate 1,882,341 downwards.
TTTGCCCAAAAGTTTGCCTTGTATTGTATATACCCTGTGTTGTGTATATATACTCTGTGTTGTGTGTGTATACTCTGTGTTGTGTGTGTATACTTTGTGTTGTGTATATATACTCTGTGCTGTGTGTATATATACCCTGTGTTGTGTATGGTGTGTCAGCTCCATCAATCTGTCTTCCAGCTGTTGCTCCAGCTCCTGCAGCTCCTCTCTGACTGCTGATCTCAGAGACTGAAGCTGCTCCAGTTCCAGCCTGCAAACAAATGCACACACCAGGTTTGCTTTGTATCATAGTATCACACACGGTACGGTCACAGTTTAGCTTACAGTATAACACGTGTTTGCCTTTATCACTCACCTGTCAGCAGGGCTCAGGTGTTTGTAGACAACAGCCTGCTGTTGGAGGATTGACAGCTCCAGATCCATCATCTGACTGCGGAACAAGTTCAGATTCCTTCTCTTCTGCTGAAACTCTGCCAAAGACTGAAAACAGAGAGAGACAAAAAGTGAAGTCCACTCTGCTGCTTCCTCAGTGAAAAAAGACTCAATATACACTGAAAGTTGACAGCATATTTAAGCTTATGCAATGCAAAAAATAGTGGAAAAATAGTAAATCCAGAGCACCTGGTCCTCACATGTTAACACTGACCCAGAGAACATCTTGTATTTTTAAAAAAAACCTGCAATTTTGTGTTTGTGTAATGGAAGTCCCGTAAAAACTGAACATGGCAAGATCGAAAAGTCTAAACTGTAGGTATACAAACGACAAAAAGTACAGACTGCTACACAGAAAGAAGGTAGGCGTGTGATGAGGGTGACAGTACCTGGTGGCTGGGCAGAGCTGCGCTGTGATCACTGAATGCACCCGGAGTGTCGGCTCGGTTCTAGATGGAGAGGACAGTGATATCAAGTAAGGAAGTGGAAGACAATGAACTGACAAAAGGATAAGTTAGAGCACAAATAGAATCTCATTCATGAAAATATAGGAAAGGATGTCGAGGTGGCATGACAGTATAGTGGCTAGTCCTGTCACCTCACAGGTAGAAGGTTCTGGGTTCAAATCTGGGCCTGGGGTCTTTCTGTGAGGAGTTTGTATGTACTCCCTGTGCAATATAGGCTCTCTCTGGGTTCTCTGGCTTCCTCGCACATTCCAAAAACAGGCTAAGGTTAATTGGTGACTCTAAATTGTCTGTAGACCTCACAGCACCTCCAAAATGCACTAATTATCCATCCATCCATTATCTATACACCGGGGGGGGCGTAGGGCGAAGACAGGGGACACTTTGGACAGGTTGCCAGTCTATCACAGGGCTACACTTTCAGACAGACAACCAAGTACACTCACATTCACACTTACAGACAATTTAGAATCACCAATTAACCTCAAAATGTTTTTGGACTTGTGGGAGGAAGCCGGAGAGAGCCGGCCACAGGGAGCACATGCAAACTCCACGCAGAAAGATCCTGATTCCCCCACCGGGATGCGAACCGGCGACCTTCTTGCTGCGAGGCAACAGTGCTACCAACCGCGCCACCTTGCAGCCCATACCAAAAACAATGCATCACAATTTTACAGGCTATGTTTGCCAACAATGTCAAACCTATTTTCCTGCACAACTCATCCTGTGCTGGATATTTAATACCATACTTGAGGGCATATGCATAAAAGTCATCATCTGCAGGCTCTTGGGTTTGTCCAGAATAGTAATGACTCACTCACTTTTATTTTTCCCTCCATACATAAAGAAAATAATCAGGAAAAAACAATCGGCTTATATGACCACAAGTGTTTCTTTCAACATGGGACCTATTTTTATGGCACAGAGGAAGAACAGTAAACATAAAGTTGCAATGAAACCAAGCACAACAGACTACAACTACAGGTTACGTACCAGAATCTTAAGAGGGTGGGACTAAAGAGGACTCACCTGACTCAGACTCTGAACCGTTCCCCGGATCTCATGCAGAACTCTCCTCAGTTGCATCTCGGTGGTGCTCGGGTTAACACCCGGAGCAGCAGGAGTACCGACCCTCGGGTGGAAGTTGTGACCAAGGCCAGCGAGGAAGCCCGGAGCAGAAGGTGCGAGACCAGGGTGGAGACTGTGTTCATGGGCCAGAGGTGAATACTGGGTGACATGATGAGGGAACAGCAGGTGTGGGCTGATGTTGTACCCATGGTAACCAAGGTAAGGTGAGGCAAATGGTGAGCCATGGAGGGGAGGAGTGGCATTGTAAGGTGACTGATGACTGTATGGATGGTTGTAGCCCTGTTGGTGCATTGTGGGAGTTCCAGGATGTAAGTGACCCAGACTGATGGCGTGAGGTACTGTGGAGGTTGAGGGATGAACCAAGTTGGACATGCTGCTGGGTGGATGGACTAGGGGGGTATTAGGTTGGTGGAGATTGGTTAGACTAGAATGGTGGATTAAGGAGGGGTTGTGGTAGTGATGGAGGTTAGGAAGACTTGCATATGGATGAAGAGGGGAGGGGCACTGCGGCGGAGGATTTAAAGTGAAAGGGCACGGGCTGGAGCACTGAGCTGAGGGGTTAGGGAACATCATCTGCCCTGGGTTCCAACTTTGCTGGTTCTGGTTTGCGCCCATATTCTGCTGGAAATGGCCAGGCTGCTGCTGATTGGAAGACAGATCAGGAACACTCTGGGTGCTCCATGAGTGGACATGGTCTCCTGGGGACCAATCAGGAGGAGGGCTGGAGCTCTGTAGGGAATAGGACGACCGCATCAGGTGGCGAGGGAAGGGTTTGGGTGGGATGGCAGGTAGTGGATTTTTGTGAGAGTCAGATGAGGAGCTGGGGTTTATGCTCAGAGTTGATAAGTAGTTGGTTTGTCCTTCCTCCTCCTTCTCCTCGTCCTCCTCCCCCTCCTCAGCAGCATCCTGGGTGGTTTTGGAGGGTTGTCTGGGTTTGGTGTAGTAGGACGTCTGGCCTCGACCAAACTGGATTCTGACAGAAGGTACGGCCGTGGAAGGCGTGAGAAGCGAGGAGGGTAGGGAGGAGGACCTCTGCAGGGGGATGAAGCTACGTCTTCCTTGTCCCCCCCCTGCAGTTTGTGGCGTTGTGTTGCTCGGAGAACCTGTCCGGCTTAGCTGTTGCTGTTTGGCTCGGTTCAGAGCACTTAGAAGTGGAGAGGATGGAGCAGGAGGACAAAGTGAACCAGAAACATCCGAGAACAGAGCTTCTTCTTGGACCTCAACACTCTCAACTCCCTCTGTGGGTGGATCTGTGTCTGTGGTGGTTTCAGACAGGTTCTGAGTCTGTTGGGGTACTTTCTCTGAAACCGACAGATTCTGTATGTTTTCTAATCCTGGTTGTGGTTCTTGTTCAGCAGCAGATATGCTCTTGGAAGTCTCTGGTTCTGGTTTTTGATCAGTCTGGTCCCTACTCTCTACTTGCTCCCCGTCCTCGGTATCATCCTGCTGCGCTCCCATTGGTCTGCTCCGTGGGAGATGGTGAGCTGTGTACTGTGGAACCTGCTCTGGACTTCCTCCAGTGTCTTCTTCCCTGGAATCGCTACTTCCATCAGCCTCAGTGGCACCACCAGGTACGCCTCCTGCCCCTTTGCCATCTGGCAGATCAAATGCTGGTTGGTCCATTGCGAGGGGTGTGGCCACATCTTGTGAAGGATGTGATGTCACAGTGGTCTCACTGTCACAGCTATCGCTACTGTCCTGCACCTAAAGATGATTAATTAAAATGTTATTATTAGTTGCAGAAGTACATGGCACCACCACCTATCATCAATAATAAACACAAAGTACATTTATCACCTCAAGGAAAAACCACAACACTACTAAAGTACTTTAGTAAATTTTAACCTTTGTCTACCTTAAATAGGTGTTCTACAAATGTGTTGTCTTGCATCCTCCCAGGTGTCCATTTAAAGATAACACCAGACTCACCTTCACCTTTTCTGCTATTTTATTCATCAGAACACCTTGTTGTGCACTGATGCTTATCACAACATGTGCTTGACTAGAGCGGATGTGTATCTGACGACATATGAGAACCTGAAGCAGCTAAAGTGGTTCTGACAGAGTTTTTTTTTCTGAGACTGGCTGATGTGTAAACTTTTATTACACACAATAAAGTCATTTTTTTTAGATTGCATGTGATTAATCTGCGGAGATGTTTTTCCCCTAGGTGTGATAAAGCTCTGAATGGAATTTTATGAGCTTGAAATAAATTAAAGGTCAAAATTGGGGATCATAAATAGAGATAAACAGAAATAAAGTCAGTAGAGATGTGTGACAGACCTTTAGGTAGCTGTTGGAGTCGGCGGAGGGTTCCTCAGCAAAACCACTGCTGTCTGACTGCTGACTGCCTGTCCTCAACAGGTCTGAGAAAGACACGATAAAAAACACCACGATTGTTTCTGCAGTATCACATCTGTCCTGCAGGTGGCAGAGTGGAATCATTTATTCTGAGCATAAAGCAGTGGGATTAAAAGACAGGACAGTCTGTCCTCACAGGAAACATGTTTATAGCAGACAAGAATAGGCTGTGTATATACTCGACATATACACAAGGCATGACACAAAAGATTTATATTCTCAAATCCTACAGAAAGACACTGACTGGAGACTCAATACAGATGCTCCTTGTTTTCTCATTCTCATTTTTAAAGTCTACCTAAATCCATTGAAGGGTTTGCAAGGCCTGATTTGTCTTAAAATTGGCAAAATTAAAACATTTACTAAAGCCAGAAACTGTAAAAACAGAAGGAATCAAAAGATTGTTGACGGTCTTTAAACTAATGATGTGCGGTTCCATTGGGAAAAATAATCAAATCAAAGCTTAGAAGTATATTTTATCAAAATCCCTTTCTCACATGTCTTATTTAAAAAAGATGCCAAAAATTAAAAATTTGCACTCAAAAAAATCTGGAAAAAACAAAAAAGAATTACAAAAAAAACCCCACACAAACCACACTCATAAAGGGCCTCTACCTCAAACCATGGTTGTGTTGTTTCCTTAGAGGTGTAGAACTTTATATTGCAGTAAAAAATGAGCCCACAGTGAGTGAAAATGTTGAAGTGGCAAAAAAACACCCAGAAACTCTTTGGGGTTTAGAAAGGGTTTAGTTTAAAACAAAATCCACACATCTTTCAGTGCAGAAATGTTGAGCTGAGGAGAATATGAGGATTCAGCAAAGAAATCTTTAATGTTTAAGTCTTTAAGGAAAAAGACAAATAGAAAAATGGAAGAAATAGATCAAGATCAAGAAAGACCTCACATCGTGCATTTTGTCAGGTAGCACTGAATGTAAACACAACATCAGTTTGTTGACAACAAAACTCAGCAGGGCACCATTAAGTTAAGTGGGTTGATAAGTTCATAAAGAAATCAGAATCAGAACTCACCGGTGGCTCTGGACGTTCTGGATGGCAGAGCCTCATCTTCGTTACTCAGAATCTGAATGACAAACAACAGACTGTACTTTAAAGGAAAGAAACAAAGAGCTGCTAAGAGTCAGTGCTTTTACTCAAAGAAAAAACAGAGGCCTCCCAGTAGCTATTGAATCACTGGGCAGATTTATGCAGATACAGGGGGTCAGCATGCTTGTTCTTGTAGCAGCAAACCTTCATTAGTGTCCTAAGAAGGTAGAAGTCGCTGTAAAGGGTAATACAAACTGTTTTTCTGAGAGATTTTTGACATGTACTTGTCATCTCTACTAGTCCTTTTTGTTTTTTTTTGGCAACATTAGTGAATCATGAACTCTACAAACAGCAGATCAGATCACACAAACCTCCGGTGGTCTACATGTTGGGAATGAATCACAGTTAGTCCACCTGCTGACATCTCTGTGCAGCTGGTTTTAAAGACAGTAGCATCACAACTGAGCTCTGAGTCTCAGTGTAGCCTAATCATATTTCATGACGTTTCTATTCTGGTGTTCTGATGCAATGAGAACAGGATTTATTTGCATGAATTTGCCTGCTAGAACACTTTTCTGGCATTGTTCACAAGCAACAGGGGAAGCAGGTGAGAAGATGGAGCTTGTTAATATGACAACATCACAAACCCATAAATATGGAAGGTGATTTGAATGATCAGAAATGACTAAAAAGGCATCAATAACAGCACTGTGACTGATCTGTGTGGGAAGAGTCCACCCTCTGATATGATCCAATACAAGCAACCCCGGAGAACCTCTTACCTCCTCCATGTCAAAAGAGTCTGCGTTTTCAGTGCGAAGCTGGGCCAGCTGAGGCGGGGCCAGGGTAAGAGGAGCTTTGTCTGGGGTGGAGGTGAAGTTCTTTTCCTCTTTGACCACCTGAGTTCTCTCCTCTTCTGTTCTCTGATTGGTTGACTGACGATCAGCTGACTCTGGCTGATGCTCTGGTCCGGCGCTGTTCTGTTCAGGACTGATGGGAGGTCAGACGTTACTTAACAGCAAACAGAGCTGATCTCAGCCGGGGAGAATTAAACTTTAATGGCTAGCTGTTCATTGCTTTATAAACTATTTTACAAATATTCAGATGAATCATAAGATATACAATATTTTATTTGAACTTAAACATGTGGTTTCCAGTTTATTTTCCCCCTGCAACCTCCTGTTAGTTTCAGTTATTATGACAGTTTCTCCTAGAACATCTTTAGTGTTATCATGCATTTAATGAAAAATTTTGTACATGAGAACTTTGATTTTCACTTTCCGTGTCCCATTAATTGGCTTGTGACCTCTCAGATTTTGTCCAGTGACCCTTTGGATATAGCTCTTAGTTTGGAAACCACTGAACTAAACTGCCTCCAGTAACTCTATATGAAGTAGTTAAAAGTAGTATCACCTACAGTAGCTTAAGGCGTAAAACCAGTGCAGTTTCCATTAAGGTGTAGGACTTTATATTGCAGTAAAAAAAATGAGCCAGCAGTGAGTAAAAATGTGACGAAAGCAAATAAAATGCCAAGAAACTGTTACGGGCTCAAATAGAATATTCATTCCACTGCTGCGCGCTGGTTAACATGTTAGCTAACTAACATCAGCTGCTGTTACCTGTTGTCTGTCAGCCGATCTGACTCTGCGTCCCCGTTGGTTTCCTCGGTAACCGTCGCCAGGGAACAGTTGTCTTTCTTGCGCATGTGCTTCTGGCTGACTGTTTCCGTCTGGTGACCAGAGTTGGTACTGCAGCTGTCCTGTTCTGGACCAGCGTGAGCTTGTCCGTTGGTGTGTGCGTGATCGGAGGCGGTTGTGTGTCCGTTCAGTTGCGTGTGCTGGTTAGCCGTTTGCGCTTCAGGCGACTCAGGTGAGGCCGCGAGCAGGTTGTGTTTGCTGATGCTCTTCTTCAGGAGCTGTTTGGCGACGTTCACGGCAGACCTGCTCTTCTTCTGAGGAGGAGACTGCTCACCTCCACCTCCTCCTACTCCGCCTCCTTCTACTCCCTCTCCTCCTGAGGGTAATCAGAGTAAAACGCACCTTCACTCATTTGTACAGCTTGTTTTGTTATTGCTAGTATCCATCAACCAAGTGTTCATCCCAAATTGACAGTAAAAACTTCCATATTTGCTTTGACAAACAAAGTGGAAACTACTTTTTTCCTAAATCTGTTAAAATAAAATTTATCTGATAGTGAGGCAGTTGACTAACATGAAACAAAAAGTCAAATGTTTTCAATGCTGAAAGCATGTATTTATCATCTAAAGAGGCACAAATGTTCCTGGTTGAAGGATAAAGTTAATTAAATATGACTAGAATTCATGTGGCCCTTTTTATCTCAGGAATAAAACTAATAAATAAAATAATTACTGATTATCCATCTCTTCAAATATTCACCTCTTCAAAAGTCAAAACACAGATTTTGATATTTTTTCTGCTAATTGAGCCATTCGTAATTTACCACACACAGTCTATCTTTATCATACATTTATTATACATTATACATTCATTTTACTATTTAACAGGGAAAATTCAGTTTGATGTTGTTGCCATGCTTACCAAGCTCTTTGGAGCTGATGCGTTGGACGGGTTGTCCAGAAACCTGACTGTAGAGCTGGAAGAACTCGTTAGCAACTGTCGTCAAGACCTCGATCTGACGGAAACGACCTGAGAAAGACGAAAGCAAAACAACAGTCACAAAAAGATTCACAATTAAAGCATAAAAAGAAATAAATAAATAGAACAGACAGAAATAACAGAATAAACCACCAAATTAATTGAACACAGTATGTTAAAAAAATATCAAGGGAAAAGAGGCAGGTTTTAAATTTTTTATTTTAAGTTTCAGTTGGACATTGAAAGAGTTAAACTATTCCAGAGCTTCAGGGCAAAGACAACAAAAGCTTGGCCTACTTTTATCTTAAGTTACTCTCTCATACTGGTTATCTGATCTGAGAGACTTTGTATGGATGCCCCAAACCAGAAACGTACTCTGAAAACTAATAACCATTTTTTAATTTTTTTTTTTTACTTCAAGTCCATCATTGGTCATTGATTGAACCGCTAACAATTTATCTGTCTGTCAAAGTCTGGAACGTTTTAACATGAACAATAATCCCTTCCTACCTTAAAATGGCTCATATGTAACTCTACAGCCTCCATTCTCTTGAACTTGTGGATCTATGAAGTCACTGTCTCTCTCAAAACTCACTCTTCTGCTGCTGTATGGAGCTCAAGCACACCAGCTCACCCACAACTCTGTTCAAACACTGTAAAACTACTCTGCATTACATATTGGCAAGTTGAACAATTGAACTAATTCAGTCATAATGTTCGAACCAAAAACGGATTCTGAAGCAGAACAGTCTTACAGAAAGTTCCACTCTGTAAGCTGACAGGACTAATTCTTTATGTCTGTTACATATAAAACTCTGGAAGCCTGAATCTGTACTTTTTAAATAATCATTGGTGTACTGCAGTTTCCAGTTAGAAATGCTCCAGCAAGCCATTGCCGGCTTATTTTGCTCATGACATGTTAACAATGTAAACAAGGGGGGGCTTAACTCCACACTGAGCGAGCACTTTATTAGGATATACTCTGTCAGGCCTCCCTTTGCTCTCACACAGCCTCAGTTCTTAATGTCACAGATTCCACAAGATGCTGCTTTAAGATTCTGCTCCATGTTGACGTCACATCATTTCTGCACATTTGTCAGCTGCACGTTCACGCTGCCAATCTATTATCCTACCACATCCCAAAGGATTGGACCCAGATTTGCTGAGTGAAGAGGAAGTTCACTAAAACTCACTGTCATCTTCTTGAAATTAATTTGAGTTTGCTTTGTGACGTGATGCATTATTCTGCTGAAAGCAGCCTTTAGATGGTACATTTTTGCCATAAAGGTCAGCAGCTATATTTAAATAGTCTGTGGTATTTAAGCAATGATTGGCTATGGCCCAAAGTGGGGTAAGAAACATTCTCTGTACCATCACACCACCACTAACCTGGACTGTTGACACAATGCCGGTTGGCTCCATGGACTGCTGACAACAAATTCTGAGCTACCATCTGCAGCCTTTTATGCTTGTTTTGCCAAATTTAAGAACTTTCAGCAGTAAATGACTGAAGAAAAAAAAGCTTCATGTTGGGCCTGAACATGGACGTCAGAGCTTCCTCCTCCTGTGGTTGTGTAAGTCGAGCTGTCAGTCTCATCGCTAACAGGATGATGACTTGCATACTTTCCCTCCTCCCCTCCTCTCCTCCATCGCTGGCTGTCTAAATACTTGTCAGTCTGTTATGAAACTCAGACTCCTGTCTTCCATCTGTCGCTCTGTAAACACCTTCGGGACTCGCTCTAATGTCATCACCTGAAATACAGCACAGTCCTGTTCTCTCATTTTCGCTCACCTCTGACCTCTCACTTCTTAAAAAAGACCTTTGGCTCATAAATTTCGATGGTGGTGTTCGGTTACATCACAGCCGCGACGATCTGGTGATTCTCATTCTTATTTAATCTTGGATGACAGACTGAAACATTTGCTCAGGATGGAAAACCATTGTAACTGCTGCAGCAGTGAGTTTACGAATATTGTGACATTTTGTAAACGCTGACTAGCATCAGCGCATTTTCAGGTATTTTACACAGACGGATAAGAAACATGAAGAGACAGAAGGAATCACACCTTCAACCGGGACATTGTGATTACACAGCAAGTTTCTCAACCAGCAAATCTTTACAGTCAGATGGATTCTGAGCTGCTGCCATCAGAAAGGTACTTAGAAGCCTTTTGTCCATAGCAGCAAAGGTACATGCAATACAGTCCAACAACAAAGAAAAGACAAAGAATAAAATTGTCCAGATCAAGGATTTTCAAACATGTAACCTGAGAGTTAAAGTGCGTCATGGTGGGCGAGGGGTGAGACGATGATCCAGCATGAGCATGTTATCCACGAGGTCAGCAGGCGCGGCAAAGGCAGTAAACGGACTTGAAAGCTTTTGATCCCAGTTGCAACAGTTTGCATCAAAAACCGCACTCCTTCTTAAGCGAACACACACAATACACAGACTTACACACTGAGCTTGAACTACTCTGACATATAGCATTCAACACAGCACATATTCGCCACACTTCTAAGGTTTCTTCAGTATCAAAGGAATCCAGTGAAAGCTGTTTGTACATCCTGTAAAAAATGAACCGCTAATGGTCAAGTCATCATGCTTTTACTGGTGTTCTAATGTAAACAGATGGATTTAAAGAACTTAAGCTTCAGCCCACAGTTTAATATCAGTATAGAACTGTAGAGCCATTTTAGCTCCTACTTTTGGTTTTATTGCCCTTTTATTATATGATTCACTCCCAGTGCTCTCATCATATATACAGTGCTCATCACTTAATGTCATACCACTTTATAGAATATCTGTTTATAATCATAAAATATCGAAGTCCTGAATCACTTCCTATATAACCTATAGTAAAACAGCCCGTTTATTGTCATAGAATAACGTCATAATCCCGGTTTTTGTCACAACGAAATTCCCTGAAATTGATTCCTTTTGCCCGTTTAAAGTCACGGTCGGCCAATCGTTACAGCTCACTGGTCACGTGAGGCAGATTATCACACACCAGTCAGGCAATGTGTTTTTTTGTTTGTTTGTCAATTACCTGCTAACCTGAGATCTGCTTCACTGAGTTATTCACACACTGTCTGACATTAATTAGGGCACATCAAAGAAAATTGCATTGTTGCAGAGCATGTCACTCATAACTGAATTGCTCAGCTAGTTATCATAAGTTAATCCTCATGCAGATTGTACTGGTCCAGTACATAGGCTAGTTTTCAAACCCAAACTCGCCGCCATCTTGAAGCCAGCTTTTTGGATTATCCCAGACATAGTTATTATTCCATCCTGGACTGAGGGTATGATAATAAATGGGCAGCACTGTATTAGGTTTTTTTTTCAGCAAATTAATGACGGTCTCACATGTCCTCTAAATGTGTCTTTCAATTCAAAATACTGCAAAGATAATTTATTTCACCATGACTATATAACCCCTGGTTTTAGACCTGTTTGAAACTGGCAGTTTCATTTGATGCCACTTTCAGGAAGACGACTCTCTCTGCTTCTGTGTTTGACAGTGTAGAGCAAAAGCGCATGGCAGCCAACACACATGTGATTAAGTGTGTGAAACCAGGACTTTGTATTGCTTCTAACTTTCTATGTAAACAATCTTTTGACATGTAAATACTACAGACTTCACAGCACAGCCTTGTTGTTAACTCGTGTTTATGGTGAGTATGTCATACTCCTTCCACTGTCTGACAACAAAAATAGAAAATATGTAAATGAGAACAGCTTTATTGGGAATTTCCATGTATTTGTGAGCACAGAGAGCAGGAGAGAAGCAAACAGATGGAAACACTGGCTGAGTTTAGGTTTTAATGAAGAATAACAGACAACATCACAATTTGTTTGTTTCAAATGGTCCTAAGGTTTCCAACTAGCTGCATAATATGCTAACACGAAGGATTTTACAATCGATGTGATGACATTTCATCCATCCATTATCTATACACCGCTTAATCCTCACTTGGGTCGCAGGGGGGCTGGAGTCTATCCCAGCTGACTTAGGGTGAAGGCAGGGGACACTCTGGACAGGTCACCAGTCTATCACAGGGCTACACTTAGAGACAGACAACCAAGTACACTCACATTCACACCTACGGACAATTTAGAATCATCAATTAGCCTCAACATGTTTTTGGACTGTGTGGGAAGAAGCCGGAGAACCCGGAGAGAACCCACGCTGCACGGGGAGAACATGCAAAGTCCACGCAGAAAGATCCCGGGTGTATTCACTGGGACGCGAACCGGTGACCTTCTTGCTGTGAGGCAATGGTGCTAACCAAGCCACCTTGCAGCCCGTGATGACATTACAGTCAAAAATAAAAGAAATCTACTGGTCAGTTTCTCAGATGCAACGAGTGCATGGAAACTCTTATGTTCACTCTTGTAGCCAAAAGCAGAACATTTGGTGCTCTTTGCGCTTAGCAGAGACATTTTAGAGTTAGCAGAAGGAGCTCTAAAAATTACATTAACCTGGCAAACCACAAGACAGCTGCTCTTTCAGAACAGCTCACCTCACAAGCAGCTGGCAGTGAGGAGGCAGGATTGTACAAAGCTTGAGCTAGAAGACTGTTTGTTCCTGAGTTGGAACATAGCAGCTCAGTAAAATTCTCACTGACTTGTAAAGCTGGGAGATTTTCCAGTTGCGGGTGAGCTTGAGAAACGGCAGCAGTAAAGGTATCCACATTGTAGCAGCTTTTACTTTACATCTGCAGGTTTATTACACCCACAGATCACAATACATATGGATTTCCACCATATCGTACCTTTTCATCTGGGGGAACAATAACAACTTGAATTGGGTTCATGCTTCTCAGAGTCTGCTGAAAGCATGGCAGTGCCTTGTGAAAATTTTAGCCAGAGCAATTTCACACATCAATAATATTCCACAGTGAAGTTTTCAACTTGTTCTTCTGGCCTGAAGCAGACAAAAAAATCAATTAACGAACATTTAAAATAAGCTTCAAAAATGCTTGAAGAAGCTACAAATAAATAACAAGAAGGTATGAAGGTTTAAAGGTATAGTAAACAAAATGATTGCAATCGAACTGCAGACCACTCCGTCATTCATTCTCTTCAGTGTTTTCACTCTAATCTGCACACGACTACAGAGCCTCTTATTCCAGCAGCCAGCTGAGTGCGATGATAGTAATAGTGTGTGCGTGCGTTTCCTGCTGCATGCTGACGCTGCATTAATGCTCACTCTGAGGATCCTAAAACAGGAAGTGAGGAATAAGCGAAAACAACGCACACTCCCTCTTTTTTCTCTCTTCATCCCGGGAGATTTTTTCTCATGGTGAGAACAGGCCTTACATAACAAACAACAACACGCACATGTGTGTCTGGGATCCAGGGAACCAATGGAAGAGTATGAGAATGTTCTGGAAAAGAAGAACACTTCCAGGAACCACAGACGGAGCCAGACGCTGTTAAAGGAGCAATTCACCTAAAATACAGGATCCGTTACTGCACACTTCCGCCAAACATTTACTAAATCAGTCAGGTGTGAATGCTGGGACGATGTATTGCCCGTAAGGAATCAACTGTATCTCAACCGCTCTCCTCTCACATGTTTCAGTATGCAGGGATTGAAAGCCGATAGTACAATATTAGCACCCACTTCATCCCTCTGAATCCCTAAACCCGCCAGTGGGTTAAAATGACATGGTATCTTTTCCAAAAATTATAAAATTACACTTGTATTCAGAGCCAGAAACTGCAAAACCAGAAAGAATGATCAGATCTTCTTTTTTCTAACGTTCTTTGAGGTACTCGTGTGACATATTGTTCTATTGGAAAACTAAAGCAAATCTACGTCTAAAATTGCAATATTTAATCAAAAATCCTTTTTTCTACATGCTTCATTTAAACATTTACCAAAAATGGACTATTTGCCCTGACAGAATTGTGTAACACAAAAAATTCTGGGCTCCTGGGTATAAGCGGGGAAGTTGTTAGTGACTTAGCTGTGACCAACAGTCACATGAGAAAAATTCGGGGACTTTTCCATTGAACTGCAACTAAACTAACGACTGTGTTAATGCAGAGCAAAGAACAGACAACTACGGAAACTAATTCAAAATGCAAAATATACGATATCTATATATAGCAAAGATTTCTTTCCAGTATGGGTAACATCTGTGGCCACTCAGAAATATTTTGTACACACTGATGCTAGTTTTGTTTAGTTTTTTTTTTTGTAAAATAAAACAAATAAAATCAACTTCAATTTTTAAAGTTTGTATGATTTAAGGCACTGCAATTGCACAGAACACATTTTCGAGTTCTCTCTACTTCTAACCATGATTGTGCTCTTTCTGTTGATGTGCAGGACTTTATATTTGTAGTGAAAATTGAGCCCACAGAGAATAAAAGTGTGACAGGAGCAAAAAAATGCCCAGAAGCAGCACGGGATTTAGAGAGTCATGCAGCGATTATTCAGGTATGTAGAAATGAGACACCAGAGTTTCTAAATCTCTCTATTTTCATTCCTCACAAAAATTTCATTAGTCTTCATGTGTGCAAAAGAATCCAAATCCTTAATTCTCCCCTCCAGCAATTTCACCAAGTTTCGTCTTTTTCAGTGACGGCCGGCTTTTGCCTTCAGGTGTGTTTAGACACCATGCTGCAAAAACTGGTTTGTTTTTGAGCGATATATACATCATTTACAAACTTAAATTAGGTCAGAAAGAAATCCAGAATGTTTGAAGCTGACAAGCCACTGTTTAAAATCTTTTACAATCCAACTTCTGGCAGAACTTTTAACACTGCTGCTTAATCCTGGTACAGTCTTATAGTATCCTTAAACCTAACTTGTCTAATTATGGTTGATTTTGACTCGTTTGAAAGCTTTAAAGAAAACGCTAGTGTGCATTACAAAACCGACACAGACCACTTAACATTATTTCAAAATATTTTTAAATCCATTTGCTGTTCTCCGAAAGCAATCTTACTAGAAGATATCTGTAAAAACAATCAGTATGATCATGTAAAATCATTTGGTAACCATGTTAACACGTGTGTGGAGACTTTTCTTGCTGAGCGGCTCAAAAGCAGCATGAAAGGTGGCGTGTTAAGCTTGTAACCCATCAGTGTATATTTATGGTCAGCCTCCTTCATCCAATCGCTACCTATTTGTCACTATTCATAACCAGCAGCTGATTCAATCCAATAATACTAATAATGCCAAGAATCACTTCTGTCTTTATGAGACCACACGTACATACATAAAAAGCAGTAAAAACATTGCGTGACCTGCTCCTGGTTCATTTGCATCATTAAACACGGTGGGAGGTTGAGCTTTGCTGAAATTAGTCACACATAATTTGAATGCTCTTTGTGTGTTTATTTATGTCCTGTGGTGTCACAAATTAAGGCACAGAATGCTTACATAACTAAATTTCCCTGCGCCCAGCCCCGAAATAGTGATCATGTTTCCGATGTGGGTAATAAATAAACACAGATCAGAGTGATCACAGGCTATGGACAATGTGCGAGAGCGCCGCGACAGTCTGTATACTGAATGTGCTGCATATAAAGTGCACTCAAACAATAAATAATCCTTTTCTCCAAACACAATGCATCGCTATTTCAGGCCGAAGAAGCACAACAACTCGATCAAGGCGACTGGAGAACACAACAAAACAGGAAGCACATTATTGAATTTGTCTGTTAATTGGAGACAAATTCAATATTCGAACACTAGAAATACAATATCACCATATTAGTCGAGATTCCAGCCCACACAGATGCTATGAATCATGGCGATTATGTATAAATGGAACAAACATGACAAAACAAGACATCCTTTCCTGGAATATAGCAGAGGTAGAAAGTTAATATGTGAGCATGACTTTCTAGTTGCATAAGCATCATCGTTTAAATGATCTATGATGATGCTTTCAAGAAGCCACTAAAACAAAAATGATTAATGTCTATGATTTGTCTATTTGTTGGTGCCGTGTAAAATACATGCTTTTATATATGTTTCACATTCTCACAGTAAACAAGCTCCTCTTCCACTTTCTCTCATCGAAGTCTTTCCACGTGTATTCATTCACTAGATTTTTGCCATCATGAGTTGTTTTTCTGCCCACCAGACTTTGCTTCCACGAAATGTTGTCCCCTCTGCTCTTCTGCTGACTCAGTTGAGTCATTAAGCTTCAATGGTTGTGCCACCAAACAGCTTGTGACTCATTTAGTCGTTATGTGGAGATAACAAGTAAATTAGGTCGATACTGAGATAAGCAGATGGAAACAATATGTATGTGCGAGCAGCCACACCTGCGTTCAGTGTTCATAATGCTCTGCTTCACTCCGTTTGTTTTAGAATTCCAGCATCCAGGTTAATATGTCTGTGACCTTTGACCAACGGAACAACCTGAATCCTGAACAAATGAAGAGACTGGTGAGAAATCAGTTTGTTGTGTCTGCCACTCACAGTCACATCATGACTTTATTCTGGCTTTAATTGTGGCTGTTTTAAGTATTCGGGCACAATGATTAAACAATACATTTGCAGCCAGAATACATGTTTTTTTTTTTGCGTTTCTTTTGTCTTTCAACCCTCTAAACCAAAAGCAGTTATTTGCTCCCGTCACATTTTTACTCATTTTCTCTGCAATATAAAGTTCTGCACCTTTATGACAGATTTAAAAAATATGAAGCTAAATTTCTACAATCATTTATTTTCCCAAAACTGAAAAAGAAATTAACATTGTTCCATGTGCCCACAGATTAACAATGAGAGAAAATAGGGCCTCTACATACTATGGACTTTTACTACTTACGTTTTTAATGTGTTTCCATACTTGTCTCTTATCTGCTCTGTGTAAACACGGCCTGCAGTTCAGCCCCATTCAGGGGAAAAGTTCCTGAATTCTTCTCACGCAACTGTTGGTTGCAGCTGAGCCACTAATGGCTTCATTCATTCATTGCACTGAGAAGCACAGAATTCTTTGTTTTGTTCAGAATCTATATAGCGCAAATACATTATTTTTTTTAAGTAATTTTAATGAAAGGACTAGATAGAATAAAGTGGTTCTGATGAAATATCATGACTTTAAGCTTAGATCTACTTGCGTTTTCTGACACAGCGGGACATCACAGATGAGTAGTTCAAGGACAATCAGAAAGTTAAAAATTCTACAATTGTTTCTATTTTTTTAAGCTTATGGCTTTAATAAATTATTTCATTTTGCTGATTGTTTAAGTATAACTTGCCTTTCCAACCCAGCAGTGGGGTTGTGGGGTTCAGAGGGTTAATGTTCTGTCTCGACTTTGAGTAGGAATGTGCTGGGTTTTTTTTTTTTATAAATTGACATCTGCTTGTGATGACAAATATCTCACTAGTTTCACAATATGACAGAGAGGGTGAAGAACTGACTTCTTTTATAGCCATTGCTGCAGTCAGACTTCAGCACAACTCTGGCCTTAGCTGGTTGTCTTTCTTCATCTGAAACAGAGTCGCAGTGGAGACTCAATATGTAAATTATTTCCTTTCAGTAAAGTTGAATGAAATGATTTATGGCGTTATTTTTTGAAAACTTTTACTTTTGCTCAATACTGTGTATTATAGAGTCTATAGCCGGTGGAAGAGCATTACATTTGTGTTTACAATCACAATGTAGACTGACAAAATGTTTTGTGCAGAATGTAGATAATAATCTAAATAACACTAAAGCCTTTATTATTCGCTGATCGGTCAATTTCAGAGCTCTTGAAAGTTGCATGTAGCTAGTAGCCAAAAATGTTCTTTTTTTTTATCAGTTATGTGCAGTGTGTGTGGTGGGTTCATGTTACATGACCTCCTCAAAAATGTGAATATGTGCTCGCAACTTTACTAAATGTACAGTACACTGTGTGAACCAATCAGAACAACTACTTTTAAATACATATCTACTACAGCCAGCAACAGAAACTGCAAGCTAAGAGGTAAAAACAGAAATAGAAGAAATGAAAATAACAGGCAGGGCTTAAGTTGGTCTTGGAGAGATTTGGAAAACTCATGGACGTGGCAAAAAAACAACTAAAACTACTACACTCAACAATGTTAAAGAAAAGCTACAGGCCAGAAGGGTATAGAGAAAAATTCTAGTCCTCTTATTTGTGTTTAAACGTAAATGTTTAAAAGCTTTGACTAAACAACAGTCATATGCCATCTTGTTTACCACAAAAAAAAACTGCAACTAGTGATGCTTCAAACTGACCGAACAGCCTTTGAGGTATAAAATCAACCTGTACTGAAGTAGTTTCAGCTATGGAGCAATCATCGTCTTACACACACAGGATCTTTGGCAAAACCCTTTTTACAGCAGCAAGACTGTTAAACTGTCAAGAAGAAGAGAATCAGCTGTGTGTGTGCTGAATTAGCGAGCCAGTACCTTCATGCAAACACGAGTTTGAAAACAAAAAGGGGCCAGGATGTTAGCGGAGCAGGTCTGTGAGTGTGTGTGTGTGTCTCCGGGACAAACAGATCTTTGTCCTTCCTGGCAGTGTTGTCCAGGCAGTTGGCAGAACAGCTAAAAAAGCTGGAGGACCCCACAAAACCCCACATAAATACTGGGAACAGGACACACACTCAGTCGCCGAGCTTCACTTCCTCCGTCTACAGTTTCAGGACGTGAACCTCTGAGCTTCTCATCACTAACATGGTTAACCCTCCACCGGCAAGACTGAGGTGTTCGGCTGTTGAGGACGTAAACACACAAACACTAGAACAGACACGAAAGTGTAGATGGCGTGGAGGTACGTACTCGTCAAAGCGTAGTTGGGGTTCTCCAGTTCCATGCGCTGCAGCTGAGCTCCCAGGTAAACCTGCAAGTGAACCACAACAAGTTATGTTATTAGAAACAGCAGAAATATTTTATTGAAAGCAACAAGACAAGAAACAGACTCTAACAAAGTCAATCTGGTGTGTTTTCACAAGTAGAAAGGCTTTTAATACCCATGCAGCCAGTATAAGTCCATCTCAGCACTCCTTTCTGTTAATCTGATGCCATCTGATCATGTGAATAAGCAACCTGCTCACTTTTCCGTTTCTGGCATTTTTATAAATTTGTTTTCATCAACAATAAAAAAATAATCTTTAGTTGCTGCACTTGAATGAATCATCATCAAACCAAACTTCATTCAAAAAAGTTCCATTTTGAATTTAGACAGTTTTTATTAGATAATTCCCCTTGATTCTAAAATCTATTGGAGGAGACCAGATTGGAGCTAAAAATCTGGAATTATTCATAAATGTTCTCGATCTGGATTTAAATTGGAACTTCTTTGAATGGAGTTTGGTTTGATGAAGCTTCACTAAAGGCTGAAAGTAATAGTTATTTTAATGGTTGATGACAAAATCTAGAAAATGCCAGAAAAACTTTGAAAAATGTGGATCGGAGTTTCCTCCTGCTAAGTCGGATGTAGTAACATTTCTGTACCACTTCAACATCAACACGGTGCAGGTCTGAATGTCATCATGCACAAGCAACGGTAGTTTGAGTTATGTGAATCGATTTAAGGAAAGCTTTTTCCACAATTTAGCACCAATGACATTTTAAAAACATTATGGGCAGAGCGAAAGACACTTTTTCTGTGCCTAAATCACAAAAAAACACATTTCTCATTTAGTTGATTTACAACATCACATCTATTAGGCTTCAGTGTGAAATGTCCATTAAAAAACTTTACTGCTAAGAGGACTGAGTGTACAAGAGGATTCATGAGACTCACCGATGATGATGAATGCAAAAAAAAAAAGAAAATTCTGACAAAACGTTAACATAAGCTAAAGTTTAGCTTGTTGATTCCAGCTGTTTGTAAGAGTCTTTTCTATGCTTAATAAATACCTACAGGATGAGAGAGCAGCACAATCCATATATGCATCTCCAAAGCAGGAACGTCGTCCACATTTACTCACATGGAACAACAGACGTAACTTCAATAATTACTTCTGATTATAAATGATTCCTGATATGGGAACAGGATCAATCAGGATTTAACGGCAGGAAACACTGTGAACTTTTCTTCACCTCAGACAGGTGAACTGTTGCACATAGCCGTTTATCAGCTGTTGTCAAATTATTAGTTAGATAGCAGCGGTCCTCAGGTTCAGTTCTGAGGTCATTCACAGCTGTCAGGTTGTATTTTTTATTTTTTATTTTTTTTAATCGTTGGTGAAGTAGTAGTTAGATTATCATCACGCAAAAATAGAAGTTTCACTGTTTAGGAAATCCAGGTATTTGGACAGTTTGCTAATCTTGCTATAAGTTTAGATTTATTCTTTTGCTTTTTTTAGTACATTAAAATGTACTACACATCCCTGGGTGGACCGTCCAATCCTACCTGCATGACAAACATCGCGTCTGAATAAAGCACATAAAGCAATAAATTAAGGTAAAAGCGACCTATGTCTGAATAACTGAATGCCTTCACTTTAAGAGACTGATAAAGCCAGCAATGTTTCACAAGTCTTAAAAGTTTCACTGTGAGGTATTTTTGCCTGGACTACTTTTGCATTCCCTCACCAAAATGTTTGCATTCTCTGTGATCAATAAAATAAAGGTGGAGCTATGTTGTGATAGAATATTGGCTTATTTGGCTTACGATAGTAGAACGCCATTGGTTCTGACCACAGCACAACTCCATGTCTGTGCTACTGCAGTTAGAAAGAGGAGCTCTGACCCTAAGCGCTGCTGAGGCCCATTGGAACAGGCTGTCACTCTGATTTTGACTGTAGCCATAGCTGTACTTTGGTTGTTAAGTTTATAACTGTGACACATTGGTTTATAATGAGTGCAACATTAATTGCATGCAGTGTGCGCTGAACTGACAAGGCTTTGCCAGCTGAGTGTTGTATTGATGCCACAGCATTCCTGACCTACTGTGGAGTTTTCCTAATGCCTATCTGTCACAGAATAGAGGCACCAGCGGTTCAAATAGTTGCAGCTCAGATAGTTTTATTCATAGCACAGCAGATTTAACCACAACTATAACTTTGCCCATCACAGTGGCTGTATTAGCTGCCATGTCTCAGCCCTTTGAAAGGAGGAATGAGCAATATTTGCACCGTGTAAAATGTCACATCGTCTCTTCTTTCACTAGTATTAGTAAAACTTTTTCCTAACCCGGCAGTGTTATAACTACACTGGTCCAACACTATGATCAGAAGGAAAGCAAAAACAGCTGTGAAGGAATGCAGCAAAAACATCACACTGTGACCTGTCATACATTCCAAATTGTTGACAAGTTTTGCTTCTGAGTGAATGTAGCAAGATTTCGTATCCGTACAGTTAAAAACAAGACACTGGCACGCTAACAGACAGTGACAAAGTGAGTGTTTAACAAATGTAGTGAACGTGTTTACATGTGTATTAGTATCCTGGTAATGATTGGATTTCTGGAGTACCCAGAGTCATGTCTCAAATGGCATCTTTCCATAATTGGACTTGCTCGTTTGAGTGCATAAGTAGGTTCACACCTAGTGGCAACCTCCGGAGATGTAATGCTAAAGTGCCAATAACTGCTGCTCCCAGGATGGCCACTTGAGGCTTGCCCCAAAAGTGAGTTAATATCTATAGACCCCCATGTTAAAACGCTGAACTTTACAGCAATGACCTGCTACAAAAAGCAGTTGTGGTCTCTGTTGCTAATATCCTTGTTCATGATAACTGTACAGGAGGTAGATTTTTATATAACTCATCTGTTTAAATTGTATAAAGGCAAAAAGTTATGCATAATTAATGGTGTGGCCACTTTAAGCAACATGTCGGTGCTGCCACAGGACAGTCAATCATGCAGAGGCATTTGTACCACCACAGCGAATTTTAAAACTGCTCTTCAGACAAGCTACAGGTGATGTCATGGAAGGTTCCTCCATCTTTATACACAATCTATGATTATAAACCAAAGTACTGGACAAATTTAAATATGGATCCAAATACAGCATTGAAAATTAAAAATCCTCCTCTTGGGACAATAAATGCTAATACGTCTATTAGATCTGATTGGTCCTATAGGGACCAAGAATATATGTAGCAAACCATTAAACAGTAGAGATATTTCAGTTCAAGCCAAACTCAAAATGTTAATGTATTATATACTTTGGCTTAGGACCAAACGTGACCAGTTAAATTCCCACCTGTACTTCATGGTTAAGGAAAAGGTTAGCATGCTAACGAGCTAACTGCAATAATGAACAAGGTAAACACTTACATAGGCTTTACAATAACACATTTGTTCTCAGAATGCTGCCCTCAGTACCTTGATGTCGATGCCTCGCGCTGAAGATGTGCTGTTGAAGAACCTGGAGGGGATCTTCGCGGACAGGTCGGGTTCTTCTCGACCAAAACCAAGATTCAGGAGAATCTCCTCAGGGTCCTCTTCGTACAGGTCCAGCAGCTCTGACACACTGTGGACAAACACACAAGCTGTAAGTCCCTCAGTCAACGTCAGCTGGTGAGTGAGTTAGCTGGTGAGTTAGTCTGCTGGTTAGTTTAGTCAGTCTAACCGCAGGGTCAGGAGGATCTCCACTGGCTTCTCCTCTGACTGCTCCGACATCTCTGAAACACTACGAAAACACAGACAGCCAGTTAGTTCTTCTCACACACAGCCTGCTGGTAGTGGGTTAGTGAGGAAGTTAGTTAATTATTTGGTTATTGAGGTAGTTTGAGACAGTTCAGCCTCTCTGAAGGTTACAGCAGTGCTCAGCCCCTCCCCTGCTCCTCAACAGCCCCATCTGGAAAAGAAAGAGATCAGAAGAAACCTGACTAGAAGCAGAGAATCAGTCTGCCCAGGATCTTTCAAAGTTTTTTTGTGATTACTGGAACCCAGAAGACTGAAGTGGGTGGAGTTCACTTTAGAGTGGCTTTTAAAAAAATGTCTAATATTGTTGGTTGCATTGCCTTAAGTTGTGGTAACTGTGACTGGTTAAACATACAATTATGGTACCTTTTAAGTTATTAAATGGTTATTTTATTTGGAACTCAGGTAAGTTAAATTACTGAGCTTCTAATGGGCTGGAAGCTGTGACTTATTTCTCCCCTAAATTTAATCCGCAAGGTCACCACATATCATGCAATGCTGCCATTGGGCTTTGTAATAAAGATTCTTTCTTTTAGGTTTTGTAATTGCATAAAGCTGAGTACAAAGTGGTGGCGACAAGTTCCAGAAAGATAAAGTCATCTGCTGCCACAGTTATATTAGTTGTGTAAAGATTTGGATTGATTAGAATGAATATTTTTAGAAGCAACTTTGTGGTGGTTTGTGAAACTGCCTAAGAGCCGCTGACCACAGATTCCTGGAGGGACTGAGAGATGTAGTAAACCTGGGTTTGAACCCATTTTTCTTAACCCGAATCGGTTGCGCATTGAAGGTCTTGCACCACATAACTGCTGCGTTGCTGGTTTAAATCTGTATTTAATCGAGTTTAAAGTGGCTTCATTAAGCTCTGGTGTTGGTTTGTAAACGTGGTGTTTTTACACATCACTGTAGGCATTTTACCATCAAATGATTGGATTTCAGCCTGAAAAATCCTTTATTCTGCTATTAAACCTTGATTACAATGAACACAGCCCAGAACTCTCCAAAACCCTCTCAACCACATAACAATAGCAGATGGATTACCCATAATGCACCACTGATAGCCGCATTACACACAACACACCATTTACCACCAACTGATGGCACCAACCTGAAACCTTTAACCACACTCCCTGCACCTGAGCTCATCATTTTGCCCCAAACCAACCACCACCAACACAATCAATTGCTGCAACTGAAAATCCTGCATACACACTGATGCACCTCACACATTAGGGTGTTTATTTATTAAGTTTATTGACCACATCTGCAAAAAGTGATGTGAATCTGGAATATTTCTGACAGATCAATGACACTGTGAGCTGTTATTATTCAAACCAGTCAAATTTCACTGGGAGGAGCTCTCAGAAAAGCCTGGTAAAGTCGTGGCTTGCAATCATTTTTGCTTATGACCTCCTACATTGAGTTATTTTTGCTTGTGATAACAACAACAACAAAAAAACTGATGTATTGACCTGTAATTTTTCAAAATATAAAATATATATAATTAAATAAATAATTTTGCAAATTTCATGTATTGTTTTTAAGAAGGTTCTAACACAGATATGCACTGAGCAGGACATTTTATAGTTTTCAGTATTGGGTTAACATTGGCAGTAGTTTAAAGGAGCTCTGATATGAGTGTAGGAGGCTGGACAGTAAACAGTAAAGGCTGATATCAGTGAGATAAAATTAGAAGTGGTAACACTGGATTACATGCGGCATCGTTTCCTGTGAATTCCTCATGTGTATAAAGGCGATATATTACACCACAACATCACACTGCTGTACTTGTAATAAAACTACAATATAGAGATGGAAAAACAGAAGGTGAATGCACTGAATGGCTACTGCACACATATCCAAACATAAAAAGCTTGGCTCTATGAATTTAACAAAATTACAACTTTATAGATCTAAAGAGGTATAAAGTATCTGGTGTATAAAACTGGGTAAGAATCAGAAAAAAAGAAATAAATTCCCCAAAAAAATATTCCCACGCAAAAATTTGGATTCTGATGAGTATGAAAACAGAAGCCGAGTCGAACGGTCCGCCAACAGCATAAGATACCTTAGAATCACAATAATTATCAAGTTATAACCTTAACAACCTGTATAAACCTAATTAACTTTAGTTAGTTCATTGGTAAAATAATATAAAAAGGGATAAATCTCCCCATTACTTTGATTTATCATGTCAGAATTGATATATTAGCAAGGTTATAGTATTTTTTCAAGTCTTTTTTCATCATTTCAGTTGCTTTTAAACTATTATTAACATATTTGACATTTCATATGTAGTAATAAGATTCCAAGGGGCTCAATGGAAAAAAACACACATGGGACTATAAATTGGATGGATTTTGACTACCTAGTTTAAAAAAAAATTTTTTAAATTGGCTGCTCAGATTTGGCTGGTTTCTTTTCTGTTTGAGTCTCACAGCATTTCCACATGGGCTTTAACTGGAATGTTTACTCTGAAAAAGAAAGTCCCTGGTGATTTCATTTACAAATGGACCCAGAGGATCATAACCATTTTTTATACCAATAATCAAAATATGGTACAAGGTCCCAAGAGAATTTGATTAGCGGTCAGTCTGTCACTCAAAACATCTTTGAGACAGAATTAACTTCATGTTCCTGGAAGAAATGTGGATTCAGATTCACTATCTGGAGGACTGTAACTGAGCTCTGCTGTCTTTTGAACAACTAAAGAGGAAGTATAACTTGCCCAGCTAAAAAAAAAATGTTATCTACAACCAAGACCCTTTCTTAGTACTACTCAGAGACAAAAAATGAATTCACCTGTACTGTGATATGGAAAAGCTTCTAATGAAGGTAATGTACTTAATTCCAAAAATGTAATTTCTATTGATGGAGCTTCAAAGAGAGGGTTGAGTGTGGGAATTACATGCAATGACTGACCCAGAGCTTCAGTCAGAACTGTGCCAAATAAAGTTTATTGGCTACTTTAAATGTTAACCAAAGATTGTCAAAAACAGTTTTACTGCCAAGTAAGTTTTCACAATTGAGGAATTTGACTTGGTGTTTTAGTGCGTATTTAAAAATGTGTTGCAAGTCAGTGGACAGGAAGTGTTACAAGACAATTTAGCTGCACGTGTAATAAAGAGACTCCGGGTTGTAAAAAGTAACAGAAATGCTTAAAATGTGCAGGAATGTGCAAATGACTCACATGAGAAGGTGCAAGGTTTCATAGTAAGTAATGTAAACAACTTGAATATAATGTAATTCACTCCATCAACACCCCATGGAGGTGAATACAAATCTGTTATCAGATTGTTGCTTCAGGTGTGGTTTGGAAGAGGGTTTGTTTTTGCATTGCATTTTTGGCTGAGTAATAACCTGTCTCGTACAGGATTTACTTTCCCCTTGGATCCACAAATTTATTCATTGTAGAAATCTTATAATTGACAATAAACATTTAAGAATCTTCCTGAAGAAACTTTTTGAGAGATAGCTTTATGTATTGCCATGAAGTGTACAGCAATGACTTGGAAGTTGGATTCTCATCTCCTCTTAATTAGATGTTTTTTGGAAAATGAACCAGAATCAGAATTGAGTAACTGAAAGAACCAGGATTGTTGACTTGTTACAATATCTGTTCATGTATTCATGTATTTAGTCATTTCTTTTCATTCTTTTTACATTTTATTTGACTCCTTTTGAGGAACATCCTCTTTTGGTTTGTATGTGGGTGGGACAGGGAAAGGATTTCAACTCAGCTTTGTGTGAGTTTCTATTTGGTTTGTCTTGTACACAACACCTCTGGTTAGCTTTTTTTTTGTTTGGACGCAAACAAGTTCTCGACAGTGTCATTTAATGGGTTTGAAGTTCAGCAACAGCTCAGCGTGCCTTCATCTCTCTCTACCTGAGATCACTGCGTTACTTCCAGCAGAAACCTCCATGAGTCTGAGTGAGGATCGACGACGTGAACTGACCTGGAAACGGTGCTGCTCTTCCCTGATCCTGTGGAGTTCATACTTCTCCCCCTCTCTTTGTACTGACTCCTCTTCTGATCCGCCGCAAGACCAAAACTGCACACAAGACATTAACACACAGGGAAACATCAGCATAGATATATTCACAGGCTCGAGGGAGAAGAAACAACCAGCTACAACTTTCCTTTCAGAATACAGACAATTAAATAAAAGTAAACTCACCAGGATTCAGTTTTGCTGCTACTGGACTGAAGATGGTTGGCTGCAGAGACAAACATGACAATTATGACCTATCTATCATTAAAAACAACAACATCAGCAGCTAACCGGTGTGCCACTATAATTGTTTTTAATTATTTAATGTGTCAGCAACATCTCTAATTAGTTGATGAATCATTAAGCTGCTAAAATTACAAAAAAACATCCTCACAGGGCTATAAGTGAACTCTTTAAATGTATTCTATTATCTGACCAACAGTTGCTTGTAATTCCCAATTAATTGATTGTTCGCTACAAACATGCACCAGCGATGTTCCATTAATCGTTTTAATGGGGCTTACAGTGTCTTATCTTTTTAAGCCTTTCCAAAAAAAACACAACGAAACCGTAATGAATGAACTCAACTGTGCGTTAATCTGTTTAACATAACTTTCACTCCGTCAAACACCTGAAAGGCATCAGCAGCTGGAGGTGTGACTTTTGTTTTCTTTTCCATTTCAGAGGAACCTGTCGAGACCTGTTGAGACCTGTCGCCCTGTCACCGTCCATGTGAGCGCCTCTCTACCTTTTTTCCACTTCATTACAGCTGAATTTGTTTCAATCCGCAAGGTTTTCTTCTCTGACGGACAGCTGGATTAAAGGAGCCAAACGTGACAACAGCTCACCTCCATACTCTGATTCACTGATTCACTTCCATCCTGTTCACCCTGAACCGTTTAATTCACTAATTCACTTGCATCCTATTCACCCATTAACACTTTAATCCCCTCCTATTCGGTCATGGCAATGTTCAACATCATTACAGCCCATTAGGATCTGTTCATACATGACATCTGCACAATCTTCTGTGCAACAAGGACATCAGCCACTTCAGTCAAACATCTACTCAGA
Organism: Stegastes partitus; assembly: GCF_000690725.1. Classification (NCBI taxonomy): domain Eukaryota; kingdom Metazoa; phylum Chordata; class Actinopteri; family Pomacentridae; genus Stegastes; species Stegastes partitus. The sequence continues at coordinate 1,854,688 of NW_007577738.1, read as the reverse complement.
TAATTAAGTCAGTCAGGACAGAGACATTCAAACTAAAGAGCTCAAGTGGGCTTCAATTTTCAACAAGGAGACCCAAATCCATGAGCTGTACGGCTTTCTTTTCATACTAGTGTCACATCTGTACAAACACACAGCCAGGTAGCTGATACAAATCTAACTAGACGAGTAGTTTTCCCCCAACCAAATGTTTTACTATTCTAGAAATTTTGCTCTATGTTCCTCCAACATCTAGATATTTGCATGTATTTTCTTAAGGAAGCCATTACTAGCCATTTCATATTAACAAAATATGACACTACTACTGGTTATTATCTCATGTTTTTTAGTCCATTTGGATCATTTTTGGCCATAGCTAAGGCTATTTTATGTCCAGTGAAGATTTTGTTTCTGAACAATGAGCATGAAAAAAGCAAAGGCTTTTTCTTTGTTTTGTTTTTTGGCTGTTTTGGAGAGACAGCAAGCATAGGGGTAGATGAGATTAAGAAACACGGAAGCAAAAATTGAATATATGCAACCTTCATCATGAGTTGACATAATCTCCAGAGATTCGGAGTGCCACAAAAAGCTTGCCAATACAAGTTGTGCAGAACTGATGCAAGGGTTTTCAATGTTCCAAAGTTGGTAAGCAGGACCAACAGCAGATGGGAGGATACCGAAAGATGCAATTAATTGCTGAATAATGGACCTTTTTCACAGGAGACATGTCACAGCAGGAACAGCACAGGTGTATTAATGATGACTGCATCCACTTAGGTTGGGTCGAGCTGCTGCACATGTTGGCTCACTGTCACGGCTTACTGGGTCACTTAAAGGAGTTAAGCCATTGTTAAAATACATTAGTTTCACCTGCGATTCTCCTGCTGTGACAAGTCACAGTGTCTGCTGTGAAAGAGACCTACTATGGACTAAAGGCAGCTCTTGAGTTGTCCTTGACTGTGTGTTTGTACAAAATTAAATTAAATTTACTGCATGTATGTTGTAACTGAAATGCATCCAAGACTGCCGTTCCTGCACAGGATGTCCCAGATCAAATCTACGCAAACTCTTGATCTCTCTGCCTCAACTAATTAGAATGTATTCAGCCTCAGATTCCACCAGCTGACCTCCGACCACACACACAGAGTTCCTAAGCCTAAAGTCATTAGAGGCTATTGTTCGCTCAATAACACATTAACCCTCTCGCCATCAGAGCAGTTATCGATGTATTCACAGTAGATCACAGGAATGATGAAAACACACACTCTCAGAGGAGAGTCGGTCATGCATGCAGTGTGTTTCCACACCTCTGCCACTGTTGACTTTTCCTTCAAGAAGAAACAAGACCGAGGAATGAAAACGGAGCGTCACAAGACGTTCTGTTGATTCAACTGACAGTGTTTTGTTTGTCAGACGTCTGTCCTTCATTTACACCCTTGATGAGGCTCATTATTATTATGAACGGACACACACAGGGCAGAATGATTCATGGTTTTTAATCATACTACTAATCAAAAAGAGAGGAGCACTTGTTGTGAAGCAACTGTCTTTTTACCACACTGACATGCCATACTCCCATTGCAACATATACAGTGAAGTAAGAAACTGTTTAAACACTTAGGCTACAATTGAAGAAGATAATATGTGAAAAGAAATGGCATGTATTTTAAAGCAAGCTACCACAAGCACACTTGTAAGGCAAAATATTCTACAATAAGAAGTTTCGTAGGTGTTAATCTGTAAAACAGATGATATGCAATTAAAACTGAAGTTAAAAACTAAACACAAAGAATTGGCTTAAGGTGACAATTTTTCATCTTTTAGCTTGCAGAAATGCTCAACAATGTCTGATCAGGGGATCAACCAGTTTCTATAACAGCTGTGGTTTCAATTCATCCATACCAGAGTGTTAGTGAGCTAATTCTTTTTTCTCCTTCGCATCCAATAGATGCTCTATGGGATGTGTGTTTTGGATCATGACCCTGCAAGGAGCTCCACTTCTGCTGCATGAATAAGTTTTAGACTGATGAAGTTTGCATCTACATTCCTCTGGATATTTCAGAGCTCATGATTCCATCAGTAACTGCAACTTCATCCACACCACTGTCAGAAAAACATCCCCAGGCATCAATAGGTCTACGCTTTACTGCTTAGGATTCTTTTTTGTTGTGCAAACTTCACAAATTTGGACTAATCTGAGACTAAAGCACATGTCTGAAAGCTGCTGTCTCTCTGTGCATGTTTATTTTTCACAAATTTAATCATAGTTATCTTATTATTTGAGCTAATGAATAGTTTCTGCTGTACCATTGTTCAGCACATTTAAAATCGTCCACAAGCTGTGTTCTCTCTGCTGTATGCTGCAGCTGTTTCTTGCCCGTTTTGCTCACAGTTATGCAGTTTCATTTGTGTGAGCCTTTTGTTCTCAGTCACAAGTCCTCTATTTTTCAAATATGCCCAGTTGTGGATGGTAGAATTTTTTCTAGTCTTCCTCTAAAAACACTTACATAGTCTTTGCCTTTTTCTAGTTACATTTACCGATGCAAGCAGTGAACATATGCAAAAAGTTCATCACATTAACTATGAACATGTGCCAAAAGGGCTGCGACTAAAATCCCTTGTTGTTTACTACGTAGTACGCTACATTTACTGTCTGCCATTCTATTTTAGTGTCTGAATTCCGGGTGTGTTAACTTGTCCACTGTGTAGTGCCTGTACACTAAACAATGCAAGTCCCTGGATGACTGTAAAGCAGCTGATGGTAATTAAGTCTTTGAAAAATAAATTTGCTCATGCACTACTGAAACTATTGCGTTCCAGACAGTTTCAGGGGGCCTCCAGTCGTACTCGATTGCTCCACCATCCAAATTCTCTTGATTCGCATTATTGATCCACACTCAAGCACTGTGACGCTTGGATAGACAGCAAAAATATGACTGTCATATCTTCACCAGCCTGATCTGGACCAGAGTTTATGCCTTCAAAGCAAACCTGCACACAGATCGCCTTACTGTGCCAAGGCATCGTACGTAATATCAACACTCAACAAGCATACCGCACTTTGGAGTGAAACAGACTTAACTACAGTAAGAAGTGTAAAAACCCAAAGTCTGACAACCAGAGCTTTTGTTGTCATTAAGAGGGGTACATTCATGTTTTTACGTGATAGTGTTGCTTATTCATTTAGATAAAATAGTTGCTTGTCCAAATGTGTTGTTTTGTTTGTTTTTTTTTTTACTAAGGGTCAAATACCAATTTATCCAACGTTTTATGAAATGACAATATAAACCTCAGGGAAGACAACCGAAATATCATAATTGAACCACCATTTCTAAAAATGCACATTAAAACAAACCGTGGAGCCAACAGGCCAAGCTAATAGGATTACTGTGAGACAACAGAACACGCTTCATCACTTGAACACTAAACTGAACTCATGTCCAATGTACTAAGTTATGAACAGTTCATATAACGACTCTCAGGTCACCAAGACCTCATATCTGGAAAACATGGAGGTCATTGCCGAACTACAATAACGATGAAGCGCAATTTAAAACGTATGCACTGATATACTACAGGTACTAGAGATTAGAAATTTAACTGGCAAGGTGAGGATTAAATCAGAGGTTTCTCAACTACTGAATCAGTGACGTTTGCGAGGCAGCCTGACCAACTTCAACCTTTACATCTGACTCTAATTGACAACAAGACTATGTACCTAAATGTCAGTGTTTGTTACGTTTCCAGGGTGCAGAATGAAAATACAGAATTAGGGGAAACCAGTAACAATGAGCTAAAATCAGTAATCTTATTTGCATTGTGAGTTTTCCTCTGAACTGACCTTCCGCTCCCAGTGAAAGGTCATCTTCAAAGCTGCAGCCGTTCCTGAGTGCTCCTGTTCACACACACAAAGTAGTAGAAGTTGTGTAATCCTTTCAGTGACAAATTGGCACTAAACTCAACTGAATTCTAACTTGAAAACAAGTTGAGGTGACCAATTGTAAGTATGTAGCTCTAAAGAGAAGTCCAGAGAATAGAGGCAGTGCCAACAAAACAGGCTGTGATCCTGATATTATAATATATAAACAGCCCACAGAAAACATGGATTACCTTTACTGGGAGAAGCACTCTGATCATCTAGAGAGGCTCCGAGGGGCGTCCTGGACAAGAGACACACGGTGAGGGTTACATATTAACCTAAACCATAAACTGGGACTAAAAACGCAAAAATCCAACAGGCATTCCTATCAGTAAAGTCAGGTCAGCTATTATTAGTACACAGCATATAAGGTAAAACATATTAGCTGCATCACTCAGCATTACAACATGTAACATCGATAGCACACACCAATTAGAGAACAAGTCATAGACATAAAGAACGGTGTGTCTTCTGGTAGCCCGTGTGCATACTTACATGGAATATATTTGAAGCAGATGTGTTTTGCCCTCAATGCTCATCTACTGTAATCTTACAGATACATCAGGATGGTCATAAGGGCATAAAGAAAAGCTACCCTAGACTAATTCCTGGGTAATATAAAGCAAACTATAACGGCAAAATACTCAACTGTATATAATAAACTAACACACAGTGAGACAAAACCCTGGTAATGCAATGCTCACAGCTCACATTGAGTAATGACCAGGCTGCACTAGCTATCACAACTGTGAAGCTGAGGCTAACGATCCAATTCTACATGCCAGTCAGGTGAATAGAAATGATGCAATGATAACCACCTGTGTAACTAAAGCTAAATATTCCAGTTCTGCTATGAAAACCTAGGCTAGGTATGCTAAGATAACTCCTAAACTAGGCTAACTGACTGTCAGGCTAAAGCTATCGATTGCAGTGTTAGCTGTCTGTCAGGTGAAACATGGGTACCCCAGCATCAGGCAAAGTTTTATGATGCCAACATTACCTGTTTGTCAAATGACATATAGACAACCCCAGCTAATTCCCTGCACACTACTGCCTATTAGGCTAAGCCTAGCTAACCCAGGTTACCTGGCTGCCGAGTGAAGGTTAACTACCCCACTGCTAACTGCTTGGCCAGCTAAGGCTAAGCAACCCAGGCTAACTGCTCGTTAGGCAAAGTAAAAGTAACCCATGCTAACTACACCAGCACTACCACCTGTTAGGCTACATCTAAGTAACCCTGGCTAATGCCTGACTAGATGAAGGCTAACTATGCCAACTCTACTGCCTGTAAAGCTAAGGCTAAGCAAATCAGGCTAACTAACTGTGAGGCAAAGGATAACTATCCCAACACCACTGCCTGTTAGGCTAAGTTGAAGTAACTCTGGCTAACTGCCTCTCAGGCTGAGGATACCTGTCCAAGCATAACCTCTGTGCTAAGACAAGACCAAGTAACACAACCTAACTGTCTGTCAGGCTATAGTGAAGAAACCCAGGCTTAATGCCCATCAGAAAAAGGCTGCACAATACAGGCTGACTGCCTGTCAGGCTAAGGCTAAGTAAACCAGGTTAACTGCCTGTCAGGTTAAGACTAAGCAAGCAAGGCTAACTCCTGGTCAAGCCAGGCTGCTTGCTTAGTCAACAACTGACCTACACAGAATCAAAATTTCACAGGCCATCCCCTGGCTATGGAATCCATCCCCAGCGTTCTACTGACCAGACTGGTTGTCCCAGGCTAACTAGCTGACAGACCAGGCTAGCTGACAGTAGCAGCAGATCTGAGCTGCTGTCTGCAGCCGGACGCTGGAAACACTGAGCTGTTACACAACCTGCAGCTCTTATCAATGGGACAAACTTCATGCCACCATTCAACACAAACACACACACACACACACACACACACACACACAAGGATGGTTGTGTAACAGTGCGCAGCCGCAATGTTCGCTAACCCTCCCACTTTCCAAAGGCAGCCATGTTGGCCCCAGGCCCCTGTCCTGCAGCTGTTGCTATAGTAACCTGCGATTCAGATTCTGTTAGTCATGTTACCACGGTGACGTCAGAGCACTGTCGAGAGTGTGAGTGACAGTGGTTAAAACTGTGAGTGTATGATAACAGTGTTGACTCAGCAGCAGGAACCCCTCCTCTGTTTACTTTCTTTTTTTTTCTGCCTTTCTTTCCGTCTTCTGTCGGCCTCTTCCTGTGTCTTTCTTTCCTTCTTTCCTTCTTATTCGCTCCAGCAGTTCTATGGGCCCTATCTCTGGGTGTGGGTATGCTCCCTTTGTGTGTGTGTGTGTGTGTGTGTGTGTGTGTGTGTGTGTGTGTGTGTGTGTGTGTGTGTGATTCTGTGTGTTGTATGTCTAGGCGTTGGCTGCGTGGCGGCTCTACGTCAGCAGCTGATAAAACCGCTCCTGAGCACACACACCTCCAGACACAAGGAAAACATATCGATAAACCAATGAGCAACAAAACCAGTTAGCCAGTCTGTCACTCAACCAGTCATTCTCCTGAAAAGCATCTGTTTTTCACACTTCTGTTCAGGTGTTGAATGAACACTGTACCTGCATTCGCTCAGCCAGTTGGTGATCTTGTTGGGAACTTGTCCTGACAGAAAGAGACACACGAGTACGTTAAAGCAGTAAGCCAACAGATGCTGTCCTGCAGAGTAATTACAACATGCCATAAAAGCATTACAGAGGTGCCAGACTTCAGGATATAACTCTTAACATTTTAGCTGATCGTAATAACGGAGCCAGCAGGCTGCAATTCCACCAGTTTACATCTAAATGGTCCACATCCTGCTCCTGTTCACAACGCGGTGGCCGCAACTACTGACTTATTTCATTATGGATCAAGATGTTGATTATTTTTTCAATTAGCTGTCGAAAATTGCACTTTACAGTTTCCCACAGTTTTCTGTCCAAACAAATAGCCCATAAGCCTAAAAAACATGAATGCAGGAAATGCTCAAATTTGTTTCCACATGACTTAAACATAATCAGGTCAGTCAAGCTAAGGTTAAAGGCCAATTCACACTTTCTCCATCTACAAGGACATGTAAATCTCAAGTCTTCAAGCATTGGTGACTTGGGATTTAACATGGATTCAACATTGACCCCTGTGTGGAAATCCATGTGTAGCCAAAAATATGTAACTGCACAGACTGTTCACATTGGAAGTGTTTTCAATAAATGCACAATGTACAAAGAGATTATTTCTTTACACTCTTATCGTTCATCATGAAATTAATTGTAATTAAAGTTGTCACTGCTGGACTTTTGGAGGAGCTTTGATTTGTACAAATGATCCATCGATATCGATGGAAACTAAACACAGTAAAAAGTTCTAAATTCTCCAGAAATCCTGTGTTATGTCCACTGAGCTCGACATACGTCAGAAATAATTAGACTGACATGGTGCTACAGTGCAATCTGTAGCTCGCTGCAAGGTGAGGCGTAATGCGACTGTCTGCAAAGCAAACCAACGTGTATCTATCGTGGTACTAATAGAACCCCCTACACATCAATTGTCCGCTTTTAAAGTCTTCATTGGTCATGTGAAGAAACATGAATTATCCTTTCCCCCAAAAAATTACATTCCTGTATGACTAAACAGTTTTAATTTATGTTGTGAAAGGTTATACCAATATTAACACCTGTCATTACAAAACGGAGCAATAGATAGGTACTGAGTGGGAGATTTTACAGTTGGACATGAACTCTGTCATGGAGACACTGTTTCAGTGAACATATACAGCTATACCATGTAACTATGATAAGATAAAATCCTCAGATGACAGGCCTGAACTTTGACTCTCGGTTGCAAGTCAGTGAAATGTCTGCCTTTAAATCGTTAATGTTAAGTACTTCCAGTACAGTCAACATTTAAGATTCAACAACTCCAAGTGCATAACTGCTTTGACAACAGCTGAGCTCAGTCTAACCTGGTTCCTCCGAGGGTCTCTGTGTGTCCCCGTTACTCTGGCTCTGTTGGGGCCCCTCGGGGCCACAGTGCTCTGGTTTTGATTCTTGCCAGATGGAGTCTTTGCTCTGGGCCCAGGCCCGCCGCCGCATATAGGCCATGCTCATTGGCTTCAGTCTGGGATCTGAGGATCAATCAAGCAGACCGCACGGCAGCGTGAAGTCATCGATCGGGTTCGGCAGGTATTTAACATGACAAACACAAACCACAGCTGAGTCAGAACAAACACACACAGCAGGTGAGTCGCGCTGAAGGATCACATGAGTCCTTGTCCTGCATGTCTAGGCCATCCAGCTGCTGTTTTTGTCAATTTGAAAAGGAAAGATAAAGCCATATCTGAAGGCCCAGCATTAATGCGATACCAGATTGAACTGTAATATATCTGAAGACTTGAAACAGATAAGTAAATCAGCATCAACACTTTGAATTTGTGCCATCAAATAGCAAAAAAAACCCATTACAAGCAGTGGTACCAATTTATCACCATCACCGCCACATTCCCTTTAACTGATTTTACTTTTACATTAATATAAGTTTGCATTCGTACTATGAGAACTAACCGTGGCATCACATGTCTGTCTTTACTTTTAGTTGATTTATTTAGAAAAGTTTTAGGTTATCAATCCATCCTTTCAATAATTAGTTACATTTTTAACAACTTGTCAACTATTTTTATCCCATTATTTCAAGGGTGCATGTGCTTTAGCAAATATCTCTGTGTGTATATAAATGTGTATGCTAGTGCATGAATGTGTGTGCTTTCTAAACCATACTTGACCCTTTATGGTCATGATTTTGCTACCCATTTAAATTACTATTCCTATTACTTATGTCAATTACTATATATTTTACCATATATTTAAATTGTTTGTCTCTAACTTTTAGTTAACTATATAAGCTATTTAAATAAGACGACTCACCTGGAGCAGCGCTGGTTTCCATTCCTAGAGATCCACTCTCCATATCTGTGTGTCGGATCAGTCAGAGAAGACTGACGACTCTACAGCAACATCAGCAACAGGTAGCACAACTGCACAGAGACACAGAAACATTTCTACTTATTTAACCACATATTAGTAGAAATGCACATGATTCAGAGTTAGCCAGACAGCTGTTTTTCATCTGCACAGAAGCTACACTAAAGAAAACACAGTAAAAAAAAAGGGGGGGAAAAAAATTACTAAAATGATTGAAGGAGTTTATAAGCAATAAGAAAAACAGAGAAGATCAACACTGTTGAAAGGAGCAGACTTTTATCAAATATCTCTAACTAGAAACGCCAATTGCATGAAAATTCTCCTCAGTGTATGACTTCATAACACCACAGAGTTATTGGTTATTGACTTAATTAATTCGTCACCAAATTAGATAACATTATCTGTTACCAAAGTCGACTGAACCTGGTCTTTATGAAGCAGATGCTACAATCATTCAATATGACGCTCAGTTTCAACCAAACTTAGGGTCATCTGCATTGCTGGACCCCTTTTACTCCTAAAATCCTAAGTTTTCACATGCTTTGGCAGTGGATTGACTCACATGGGAAAACGATGTATGTTTCCAGAATGTCAAAGCAACGCAGTTGAACCCAAAATACATGCAGCGCAACATCCCACGAGACTGTATGCACGCAGCAAACCGTGCAAAGCAAGAATCTAGATTGTTAGAAAGTCTTGTTCCAAACCTTGCCACGGGTCATTTAGGTCTTTCTAACAGCTCAAGGTAACAGCTGCAGCTGCGAACAGTCATTCAGTGAGCTGACACTGATCCACACCTGACTGAGGTGCACAAAGGAGAAGGACGCGCTTCAACATCTTATTGGTTCAGAAGAAATTACTTTGTAAGCTGAGTCACAGCCAAGTCACTTTGCCACAATGAATAATAGACGGCACACTCAGTTTGGACATCAGAGGCACTTTTAAACTGTTAGGGAATACTTTGTTTACCTTTTCATGAACATATTATTCAAATAGCTGACTAAAGTCAAGAAGCTTTTGGTTATTATTATGGAGTAAAATGCTAATGTGCAATAGTTATAGTCATTATTTGCAAATACAGAGTAGAAGTTTTAAAACACATAGAGAATGTTCACAATGTGTGATGAAAGAAGTATGTTCATAAACATTAATATTTCTACATTTTTATCTTCACCAGTGCTTGTTTCAGCAGCAGCAGCAGTAGGTCAGTGGCAGTAATGGTGGGCATAGCAGGGAAAGTTCATACAGCATATTTGATGCACACAGCCAACCCACATCCCAGCAGAGCTTTACATCTAGTGACACCCTGTTTAGGAAACATTTAGCCACAAGTTCAAATTATTTTGACTTTAAAATTGTTTGTCAATCTAGTTGGCTATTAATAAACTGTTGGTTGGAGCTGGCTGCTGGAGACATGAAACACAGAGAGGATGTTTTGTAGTGAGATGAGAAGCAGAGAAGTGGCTTGTATTATTAATGACCAGGTTACCCACAGTGAGCCCAGCTGAGCTTACAGACATGCACACATTTGTGTGTTTGTGGCAATAACAAGCTTTGTTGTCCAACAGAACCAAACCCAAACAGTGAGGCCACATAGACAAAGTGAAACATGTTTACTGAAGTCTTTTAAATTCTAACTTCTTTACAGAGATGCCGTGCAGGCTTGCTTTGATAGATCATCATCAGACACATGCCGAGTATTTCTTTTCTGTATTCTGCTGTTTGTTTATCTCAGACTGACCCACTGATGAGGGTTGTTCCATTTCAAATCATCAGAGACCTTCTGCTCAACCATCTCTAATTTGCTTAAAACTTTTTGATCATAAAAAACAAGCAAATAAAACGGTATCTATGAAATTTTAGGTTAATGCATCAACTGCTGTCTGAGATTTCTTTCTCTCTTTTTTTTAACTGCTGACCCACTTTCAGCACATGTTAGATCAAATCTCTCAAGTCTCTGACTATGGGTGAAAAAAATATGAAAAATTGAAGCTGTCTCATCTTGAGCACGCATTGACAAAAAACATGACGATGCAGAAGTCAACGAGTGATATTTTCTAAACCATATGTAGCCGCATGTCACACTAACACAAAACAAAACACATCTGCAAGATTGGACAAGCAGCTCCAATAATGTCTGATTATAGGTGAAATTGAAGCCGTGAAGGAAATTCACATCTCTGAGCATACACTAACAAAAAGCAAAAAAATGCATCTCTATAAATATCAATATTTGATGTGATAAAATTCCTGTCAAATCAGGGATGACTGAGCAGAAACTGTTCTCTAGATCTGATGATTTAAGGCGGACTGGTCTATAAACGACAGCTGGGCTTTACGCTGCTGCATTTCACTACACACGAAAGGGAAAATTACTGTGACTATGAAAGTCCCTGCGTTCAGTCACCTGAACTGGCGCTGATTCAACAAGCTCCCGCTGTAAAAACTAAAGCACTGAGGTGAAAGTCAAACAACATAAGGAGCCGCTGAAGAGACGAGGGCGAGGAGGAAGAGTTAGAGAATTAGAGGAGCCAAATCTGAATGAGAACATGTGAAACAGGAAACGAGTGTTTAGAATGATGAACAGAACGACTTCCTGTCCGAGTGAGGAGAGGGACGGGGGGGGGTCAGCGAGGGATGGGTTTATTTTTAGATTTCTCTCGCTAATGCAAAACCAACTGGAATGCCAGAAATCAACAACAACAACAACAACAACAGAGACGGCATGCAGAGAGAGAGTCAACTGCAGCAGCATCTGAGACACATGATGATGGTGATGGACAGATCAGCTGCTTCTCACCCTCTGAGTCATCTTTAATCAAACACTCGGCTTCTAAAGACCTCAAGAGTTTTTAGTGTCGCTTTTTACAGACAGCAAGAAGAACAACAAAGCCTCAAAGCATCTAGAACAAGGCTGAGCATCAAACCTTAATGCTTTTAATGATTTTGACGTGACAATAATTACTTTCTGCATAAACAACTCACAAAGTAAAGGCAACAGTTTCACAATTTCCTAAACTGACAGCTTCTTGTTTCAAGCTTCTTTACTTGCTTTGTCCAAATCAAACCATGTTTACTGTTTTACGCTGCTCTGCACCCCCCTTGCAGCAGCAGAACAAGGGTCTTTGGATGGTGCATTAACTGAACTATCCATACCAGTGGATAAAGGGGATGCCAGGGGAGGCTTGCACGGACTCCACTCCATGCAGCTGGAGCTCATGATGCTCTTAGGTTGCATTTTCTACTTTATCCCCTTGGGTTTAAACTTCAGGTATTTATTGAAAGAAAACCCTTACTTTTGTTAACTTTGGTGTTAGTCTCCACTTTATGCTGCCAGATTGTAAAGTGAATGTCACATAAAACAAAGAAAAGCAGAAAAATGATCATAATGAGGAAGCTGCAACAGAGTGATATTTACAAATATTGTTTGAAAACGACATTATCAGTTGATTAGTTGTTGAAACAGCTGCAAACTTCTTCAACTAACTGATCGATTTTGTATTTCAGCTGTATTTTTAGATTCTACTTTATATATAAAACTCATTTACCAGCACTAAATGTCAGCATACAGTTCAAACCCTCTTCACATCTACATACAGTCATTTACGCGCTACTGAAGCAACATCTACGTAAGCTAGCTGTAAAATAAACCATTTAAATTCTAACAAAACTTTGCCGTATAGCCCAGACATCTCGACGCAAATCACAGCATCAGTGCAGAAACCCTCTTTCAGAAAATGGATAATCAACAGCTATTGTGATGATCTAATAGTTGTTTAACATGTTTTTAGGATTCCAGCACACAAACATACAATCAGCCACTAAAGCAAAATATAAAACGATACATTCTAGAAATTTGTCAGAGAATTCATTGAAAATATAGTGCCTGTCTAATTTGTTCAGCATTGTATAGACCATGCAGCATCATGAAGTGCTTTAATGCGCACTCAGCTCTCGACATTTCACCGTTTTGAACAGGAATGAGGAATTTCAAATTGAATTCACCTTTTCATTCCCATATTTGAGCCGCCTCACTGGGCTCCTCTGAGAAGTCAGAAATGAATCAAGCATAACATTCAACCACGAAAACAAAATTTTCTCTTTAGAAATGCAAGTAAATCACCAGAATTTGACACCCTAATCAAGAAATAATAATGTGCTTTACTGTTTTTTCAGGTGTTTTGGTAAAAACGTTCATTTGAAAATTCATGGATAACAATTATACTTTAGCATTAAAAATATCCCTTTGGTTAAAGAGCTTCTGCATACTGCTGTATTAACCATTACAGAAACATTAAAAAATGATTTTGGTAATTACCAATGCTGTTAATTTAGGGCAGCTGTGGCATAAACCTTACATTTGGTGGTGGTCTAATACATTTGTTAAGCACTATATACTGCACACAAGACTTTTTGTCACAGCAAACACACAACAGAAATTTGCAAAATCTTTAGCGATGACTGTTGGAACAGCAAACCCCTGCACCTGAGTTTTTCCTAAATATACAAAAACATTCTGGTATAATTCATAATCTTAATTATGTAACTATTTCAAACTATACGGGTTATTCTAAGTATATCAAGATCTAAACTTGCTAATAGAAAACAAAGTAAAATGATTAGATACGATGCAACTAACTCATATAGATAAATTTATTATGAGAGGAAGACAGCTGCAGGGTGCAAATTCTGCCTGGAGACGTAACTCATATTAATATTATAAGAATGTTCTGAATATTATCTCATGTAAACAAGCATAAATCTACGTTATGCACTCCTGCAATAAACTATTTTAAAATGTGGAGAGTTTCTGTTTCATGTCCCTGTAAACTGGAGGATGACCCACTGACTGCAGGAATACTCGGCCTGATTGTTAAGGAAACCTGTCGACGGAGACACAAACCAGACTCAGAGCTCCAGTCGGCACCGATGCAACAGTCAAGTGTTTCTGTTACAGCAAACTCAAAGACTTTTTGGGATTAATGTCATCAGTGGTCACCTCAAACACAGTATAATGATGACAGAAGCATCAGTACGGGCTTTTCCTTCAGGACGGTCATTAACATGCAGGAAAAACGAATCTGATCACTTTAGTTAGTCAATAAAAAACTGAATCCTACCTAAAAAAGACAAACCCAATTAATTATGGAGAAGAGATGAAGAGATAGAAAATAACTATATATATTTCATTTGATGTATCTGCACTTTAATGAATATTTGAATGTCATTGACTATATTTTTGATAAAAACATTGAACTTATTACTTCACTACATATATTTGATCACTGTAGTTACAAACGGAGATTCTGTATACAAAACATACACAACTACTTTTTAAAAATTGGCAAACAGATAAGGGGATGTAAAATAATTACATATGTTTGACGTGATGTATCTGCACTTTACTTAGTATTTTATTTCGTTTAACATTGTTTATCATAAAATTGTACTTTTTATTCGACTACATTTACTTGTTTACTTTAGTTACAAATTTGGATCCTGCAAATAAAACATACACAACTACAACATAAAAGAGATGGAAAATAACTAAATGGTGTATCTGCATTTGACATGAGTATTTTATTTCATTGAGCATTATTTATAGTAAAAATGCATAGTAAAAAAAACACCACAACACTATTTGCTCACTTTAGGTATGAATTAAGATTCTGCACACAAAACATGGAAAAAAACTTTTTAAAATATGATGGAATGCAAAATTTAATTTATCATTAAGACAATTATCATGCAAAAAAATGCACAACTCAATTTAGTTTTACAGAAGTGTCACTGCATTAAACTGAGTCAGCTCAAGGTTCGGTGTGTTGTTTTTACAATGCACATCATGTGAGGGCGTCAACATGTCAGCTCGGGATAATTAAGAAGTCTTTTTTATATTATACTAATCAGTGGTGAGCAAACTATTCATCAGACTAACGAAAGTTATCAACAGCTCTGAAACTGTTAAGAAGTCCCTGCAACTCAACCAGCTGGAGCAATAAAATGCTGCTTAAACACAAATGCATGATTAATATTACCTAAATTCTATATACATGCATAGTACATACACTCTCATGTAATTTCTCTGCATTGAGGGTTTTAACTTTAAATACCTGAAGAGAGACTCAAATAATTAACCAACATAAATGTAAAGCTGACATTCACTTTCAGCATCATCAGGTTTGGTAATTATTTTCCTTCTTTTTTAGCTGATTTATCGCTAAGTTCTTAAAAAACTGAAAAAGATGCATCCTTATTGCCTTAAACTCACATTAACATATAAAAACTGACTCATTTTGTTGCACCAGCTTTCAAAAAAGTTACATTTATGATCACAAACAACAACATGTGAGAAGCTGCTATCAGACAATTTTTTGCCATTTTTGTTTACAACAATTATTAAGTTATCTAAATTGCTGCCATGTCAGCACCAGAGTGCTGGTTTCCTTCTGGGTATTAAAGGAAATAAAGAAACTGGCGTGTTTAATTGAGGAGAGCCTGACTGTCATCAAGAAAGAAAACAATAACTGAAAATATAAAATTGTTCTATTTAATTATTAAATTTTACATTTAATTTGGACTTTCAAAACAGTTTCCGATGAATTTAATAATCAACAATGAAGAAATCGACTTATTGTTGCAGCTTAATATCTAACAAGCAGCTTCTGATTATAAAACAATATCTCCAGAGCTGATCGATTAATTGATCAACAGAAAAGTAATCAGCAACTATTTCAGATGAGCAGTTTCAGATATTTTCCCAGCCGTAAACTGCAAATATTCGAGCTTTGAACTGATGGTTGAATGAAACTTTGAGTTGTTTCAATTACGAGTCCTTGATTCTTTTAATTACGTATAATGGAGATCACGGTTTGCCGTCAGTGTTTTCCTCTGAAATGTGGCGGATCAGAAACACTGAACTGAAGCAGCCACCAGCAGCAGTTCACAGCAGACTCAAATTCACATTTAAGAAGCTGGAATCTAATTGAACAATCGTGTAAATGTTGCACTTCAGTATCTGACAAGTCACTGTTGATTATGAAAAAAATATTTCTAGAGCTGCACTTGTTAGTCTGGTGATCCAGAAGTTAATGAACAGAAAATCAGCAACTAGCTTGATAACTGATGAGCTGTATGATAGAAAATTACTAATATTTGGGTTTTGAGATGATACTTGAGTAAAACTTTGGCTGTGGGAAATTATACGAAGGATTTTTCACCATTTTCTGACATTTCCTGGACAACACTAACTGATTATCTAGAATGGAGATGATGGTTAGCTGATAGTGTTTTCCTCTGAAATGTGGCGGATCAGAACCAGCAGACTTCTTGTTTGTGGGATCGACAGTCACCTCAAATTCACATTTAAGAAGCTTGAATCTAACTGATTAGTCGACTAATTGTTGCAGTTCAGTATCTGACAAGAATATTTCTAACACTGCACTGCTTAGTCTGGCAATCCCAAAAATTAACCAGCAACTATTTTGATAACTGATGATTTCTTTCTGATATTTTTAAGCCAAAAATAAAGTTTTGAGAAGCTAATTATATAAAGTTTTGAACTGCTGTAAATCAGAAGAAGAATTTTTCACCATTTCCTGACATTTGCCAGACAACACTGTTAACTGATCATGTAAACAGGACATCATGGTTCACTGAAATCAGAAACATTAAACTGGAGCTGCACCACCATAAATTATTAGTGAAGGATCGCACGACTTGTTTGTCAACACGCTTCTATGACACACACACACACACACACACACACACACACTGAGTAATGAAGACACATGTTAAAGATGCTGATCTGTCACTTTATCTCTCCTTATCTGCAGTCTGAACCCCATCAGCCTCTGAAACTCTTATTTATCTGATCTGAAAACATGCGCAGCCTCAAGAAATCGCCACCAAACTCTCGAGTGTTGGATCAGAGCAACTTGTTGATCCTGTTCAGTTGTTCCTGCTCAGTGTGACTCGGAGGACTCCACTGACAGCTAAAACCCTCCACCGCCGCCGACCACCGCAGCAGCAGCAGCGGCCAGAGCTCCGGTAACTCACCGTCATGGTCCTCCGCTGTCCGCGTCTCTGATCCCAAACTGTCAAAAAAGGAGTCCAAACTTTTCTAAAAACACTCCAACATTCCTGCTTCCGCTTCCTGAAAGCAGCAGCAGCAGCAGCAGCGTGTAGGAGGAGGAGGAGGAGGAGGAGGAGGTGTGTCCTCTGAAGGCCGCAGCGGAGCAACAGCGACACCTGGCGGACGTTCTGCGGTCATACAGGGAGGGAGGCTCCACGGCTGGGCCTTGTTTTTCATTAAGTCTTTTTTTTCTTCTTCTTCTTCTTCCTCTTATTGTCCTCAGACACTGGCAAGAAATTGAACTACACCCAGTTTTGGCTAGAATAAACTTTTAAAGTTATAAGTTGTTAGTTGAAAACCACTATTTTTGTTAGGGTCGACGACAAGCTTTTAAAATCTGGCTAGAGCGCACTATTTAGGTTGAATAAACCTTGAAAACTATAAATATTTGGACAGGAACATTTTGGGTGGAATAAATCTTTATAACTATATTATTTTTGTGTGGGGAAAATGTTTTAAACCATTACTTGCTAGTTGAAAATCACTATTTTGTTAAAAAAAATAAAATAAATAAATAAAAGTAGCATTTTGTGTGTCTTAACCTTTTTAACATGACTTGTTTTTAGAACCTGTAAAAGTCTGAGTGTCTGGAAGGAAAGTAATTTTTCAGGTAAAATACCTTTTTTTTTTTAAACTTCAAGTATTGTTTTTGCTGAAATTAACCGTTAAAAATATGATTAGGTTTTGAAAGTTTTGGCATTTTGGTTAAAATAAATCTTCATAACTAAGTATTTTTGTGTGTGGAAGAAAATGTAAAACCACAACTTGTTTGTTGAAAGTCATCATCATCATCATCATCATCATTATTCTTCTTATTGTTGTTGTTGTAGTTGTTATTTTAAAGTAGCATTTTGGGTGTATTAACCTTTTTCACATGACTTGTTTTTAGAATCCACTACTTGTGTGGGTTAAACCTTTAAAACTGAAAGTGTTTGGACAAAAAGTATCACTTCAGGTGAAATACATTTTAAAAACTTTAAATATTATATTTGGTGGCATAAACCATTAAGAAAGTAGTATTTTGGGTCAACAAACTTTTAAAACCTTAACTTGTTAGCTAGAAAGTACTATTTAGTACTTGGACAGAAAGTACCATTTTGGGTGGAGTATATCTTTATAACTATAATATAAGTATTTTGTGTGGAATAAACCTTTAAAACTATAACTTGTTAGAGATATGATATTGGGCCCGAACGTCCCAGCTTTGCTCCTTATTGTTACATTTATTTGGGCTCTGCACAATGTAATGAATACTAATTTCATAGTAAACAAATAAGCATCAACGCCTCCCTTTCCAGTTTTTTAATATATATATTAAAGAGACTAAAATTTGCCACACATTGCTGCCAAGATCTGAATTTTGAATCATAAATATCAAAGACACATTGTTCATTGTACATTTTAAAAGAAAAATGTGTCTTCATTTACAGGTAACTACAGTTACAGTTGATATGATTTCAGTGGCAACATCATATAAATGCAGTATATTATTGGAAAATTACTGTAGAGGACTGGGATTGATGAAATGGTAATCGACTGTTTAAATAAATAACAATTGCAATACTGTAGCAATACAATAAAATACTGGCAGTCACAGCTGCCAGTGTTTTATTGTATTATTACATTATTATTTTACAGGAAATATTGCCAAAGTGTAAGATGAGATAAGACAAACTTTAACTGGGGAAATTCACACGTCACAGCAGCAGCCAGATACAAATGAAGCACAGTCAACAACAAGAGAAGTACACAAGTATGATAAAGACCAAAAAATTAAAAGATAATAATAGATACACATTTCACATGTACAGATATGACAGGATGGATACTTTCATTCAAATTGTCGGGCGTGTGTGGGACATAAAAGATAGAAAGAAAGAGTTTTGTACGTTTACCTGCAGTACCAGATTCACCACTAGATGGAAACCAAACACCGTTAAACTGGACGGACTGGAAGCTTCCATCGCTGCAAACAAACACTGAAACAGCTATAGTCCAGTTAACACAGTCATGTTCACCGAAGCTGTTAACGGTTTGTTCTAATGTTGTTCAAATGACTCGGAATAATGACAATTAAAAATGATTTACGTTTGTTTTCTTTGGTTCACATTTCGTGTCACAATTTATAAGATCAATCTTTGCCTCTCAGGGTCATGTATGGATATAGAATAGGCTCTGCTGGTTGCACAAAGAGTTTTGGGGTTTTTTTTCTCTCTTTTATGGATTTTATTGATCCTCATTGCTTTAAACAATTCCATTTCTTTCATAGTCTAAATTTCTCAGATCACCTCTTCTTCAGGGTTCCACTTGAAAATCTAAAAATGTAAATAATTTGCCCACATAGTTGGCCATTAGCTTAATTTGCCTCATTTGTAAATGTTAATTCTCCTAAAATATATTATAGAATATATTCCTCAGGTTTTTAACCTCGAATACAATTTTTTATTTTTTTTTCTGTTTATGTACCTTTTTTTAAGGGACCCCCATTGAAAATAAGATGACTTATACAAAGGGATTTATCCTGATATAATGATGTTACGCATTCAGCTTTTATGAGAAGGGTTCATTAACACAAAGTGAACGGTTTAAAAACATTGTAAGGCATCTGTAAGTTCAGTCTGCAGCAGAAATAGATACTAGATGAAAATACAATAAAACACTGCTTGAACATTATAAAATATTGTATATTAACTAACATTAGCAAACTTAATTTTTGATCAACTTTATTCAGCTATTAAAATCTTGTGTACTGCTGTTTACTAATGTTAATTGGGGAGTTCAAGTGTTTCTCATAACGATCATTGGAAGAAACTGGAGTTGGTTGTTGTTTCTAGACATTAGACTGTGTGTGTTCTTTGTATGAATAGGATAATCTGACCTTCACACACGCACACACACACACACACACACACACACACACACACACGCACACACACACACACGCACACACACACAGCCAGCAGTATAGAATAATAATTCTTATTCAGTAGGAAGTTGCTGTTTGGTCAAGTTGCTTTGAATAACAAAAGAAAAAACGTGTTTTACTCAGCTTCTGTTGTTTCTGCCTCCTGATAAACGTGTGCAATCACTGAATTTCCATTTGTTAAAATCCACTAAAATTGTAAATGCTGGGCCTATTTACAGCAGCAAAGAATGTCAAACACAGAAAAATGCTGCAGAACGTTCCCTCTAAAACTGATTTAATCTGGTAACTCAATAAGTTTTCTATTCATGAGTCCTGATCTGAGCAGCAGAGAGACGGAGACATTGATTCTGTGTTAACCATTAGCTGCCAGAGTGTCCCAAACGATGGACGGACACACAGGTCCTCCAAAGTTGCCTGGTAACCTCTTAGCAACCAGTTCATCATCACCATAGTAACCTCTTCACTGCAGAACAGACCAGTCCAAAGTCCACAGTTTTTTCCTGCTGGTCGGACCTGATGCAGCAGGTCTGACTCAGTGGATGTGGAAAAGTTACCGAAGCCCTGCCCACTAGTTTCCTCCAGCTCTTCTTCTGTTGACTTTTTCACACATGCAGTCGAAGCAGGCCAAGCGATAATGATTAAACAAGACAAGACCAGTTCAAGTGATGTGTGGCCTGACCAGCAGAAAAAGGTGTTTTCAGTTGCTCTGAACATTCAAGAGAGGGGAACACCTGTTTATATACAGTCTCTCCTAGAAGACATTCATGATGCAGCACTCACTTATTTAAACATAAAGCACCAGTCCTCCATCCTGAGCAACAATGCAGGTGGTCTGGTCCCTACGCTCTCCTATCCCCTAAATAGCACATTGCTATTTTTCCACTCTGTTTTATTAGGTTGAGGCATAAAGACAACTTGGCTAGCTTTAAGAAAAGATCAAGGTTAGTGTCAAAATAGAAGACCTCCACTGTCATGCTAACAATGATAAAAAAAAATCTCGCTAAGGTCATGGAACAGTCATGCTTTAAGTAGAAAAACAAGAAAACAGGAAACAAACGTCAGTCCCACATGTTAATGTCCGATGTTTTGTTGAACCATCCATCCACCCCGACCTCTTCCCTGTGCTGACTCTCCGCACTTCTTCCTTTGTTCTTGTCATAAATAAAATAGACACTAGAGGGCTGTCACGGAAGTGGTGTGGGTCATAAAAAGATTTTTAAAATCTGGACCCCAGGATTGAGGGATTTTGTCTGAACAGTCAACAATAATGATGTCATCATCTTCATCATCCATATGGTCATCAGCATCATCTTTATCATAATCAATAACAAGATAATGAATACGTTGTTGAGGATGATAAACCTCATCATCATATTATGATTATCAACATTTAACATTACAAACAGCAGCATCAGCATCACCATCATCATAACAAACAACTAGATGAAGATCCAGATGATAATGACAACAATGATGATGATGATAGTGATTGTTATGTGGGGTGATGATGATGATGGTGATGATGATGATGATGATGATGATGATGGTGATGATGATGATGATGATGATGATGATGGTGATGATGATGATGATCTTCAACATCACCATATCATTACCATACCATCACTATCAATAAGAAGATGATGATGAAGATCATCCTCAGCAATGACATTGATGACGATGATCTCCAACATCACCATATCACCATAATATTATCACCATAATCATAGCCATCTTCATCACCAACAGCATCATCACTTCCTCACAAATGATGATGATGATGATGATGATGATGATGATGATGATGATGATGATAATAGTAGTGAGGCTGATGATGATCCTCTTTATTATCATATCATTTCATCATCATCATCTTAACCTTTGGTGATGATGATGAAGATGGTGAATATGAGTTACTGCATACTGCATAGATGATGAAGACAACATTGTTGTTCATCAACATCCGCTTATTGAAGATGCTAAATATATTGTCATCCGGCTCACATATCACCATAATCAGCATCATCTTCATGCCCATCCTTTTGCTCTCCCTCACGCTTAATACAGTATTATATATATAAACCTCCACCCACGTGCTTTACTCTCAGATATCATTTAATTATCACGTGCTACACACACCTTGCAGTAGCTGTCTGCGCATGCGTCCCATCGTATGGCGACAGATGGTCAACTTTCCTCACAAAGAGAGAGAGAGAGACTTTGGCTGATACAAATGGAAGATTTGTCACGTGATCCCCGGGGCCGTTTTAATGACGTAAGCACCATATGGCGCGTGCCGGGAGGGCGTGGCCTTGATATGCTAATTACCCCCAACCCCTCTTCTGTGTGTGTGTGTGTGTGTAGGTGTGTGTGTGTGTCTTGAGTATAAAAGCAGCAGCATCCCACACACACCCCAGAAAGCTCACAGCAGATCACGCACAGTCACGCACGGACACTTAGACAGAGCGCGCGGGATGCGTGCGATCTGACGGACAGCTCGTTACAACAGGTAGGTTTTAACACCGATAATGATCAATGTGATATGATTGATAAATTCCTCCTGCGACCGCTTCGTCGGGATTGTGTATAGTTTGACCTTCATAATGATAAATCTGATCACTCACTAAAATCAAAAAGACTAATTTATACCAAACTGATAATCTGTTCCTGATCATTTAACTCATCAGTAGCTCAATAATTCGTCTCATCTGCATTGAACTGAACCGGCAAGCGCTCGAACAAACCAAGAAATCTTTTTTAGAAATCTTTTAAAATTCGATTAGTCGTTTTATCGTCTTTTTTAGTTTGTACATTAAAAAAAAGAAGAGGAAAAAGTTGTCATTTTATTTGTTGTTTTCCGTAACCCTGCTCCATAGCTCTCCTCAGAAACATTGCAAAAGTTATAAACGTTTTTCGCAAATTATGATTTTTTTCTGTTTGTTTATTGTTGAATTTTGTTGTATTTCTTCGAGCTCTTCGGTCACCTCCAGCCGTCTGTCTGGAAAGTTAACGGGAGCAGAAAACGGGACGAAATTTAAAAATAATAATAATAATAATAATTCAGCCAGCGGTCAGCAGATGGTCAAGTATAATAGTAATAAAAATAATAAGAAGAAGAAGAAGAAAAAGAAAAGCTTGTACGCATGACTTTCAATTAACTAAAATTCTAATTCTAATAATATTATCAAACTTCTTTTTCTCTGCTGGCAAAGAAAGCATCGTCAGGAATTATTTTCTCATTTAACATTTTTTGTTAGGCCTATAATATATATATTATCAAAAGACTTTTTTTTTCTTCTTCTCTTTTTCTTTCTTTTACGGAATAAATATCTGGCTCATTAAGGATCGAATTAACGGAGCAAATCAAAGAGATGGTTAGGTTTCTATTTGGAAGATCTGCAGATTTTTTGCCTGAAAGTTTTACATTTTTGCGACATTTTTTTGGTTTCTCTACAGCTAGATGTCAGACTGAAGGTCGCATGTTGTACAAATTGTAAAGCCATCCGCGGGAAATTTCTAATTCTCTAGTTGCCCTGATTTTGCAGTATACATACAAGGTTTTGCTTTTGTGTCCCGTCACATTGACCGAATTCGTTTTTTCCACAACACTCTCCGTGGGCAGCAGATTAATGAATGTTAATTGCACTGAGTTAATTTAATTGATTAAAATCAGATATGAATTTAAGCCCTTCTAATTTAGATTAAAGCTTTATTTCTTATATTTTATGTTAGATACAGTTTGAAAATAACATTTTCTTTCTTTCTTTCTTTCTTTCTTTCTTTCTTTCTTTCTTTCTTTCTTTCTTTCTTTCTTCATTAAATGTTTCTATTGTGTCTCCTCATTTTATTTAAAGAAAAATCAATACTAAATGATCCATTTATCATCCAGACACCTGCTGATTCTGTTCAGCAAATACAAATGGACCAAACACTCTCTTGGCCAGTACTCAACTGATAGAAACAATTCTTCAAACATTATACTATTATTTAAATGGTCTGTCTGGACAACTTTAATGTCAAAAAGCAAAATCAGTATTTGGAAAGATTTCATTTTATTTCATTTTGTTTTTTGCTATTTGGCAATCATTTCATGAATAGTCAACCCTCAAATCTGATTTATAATTACCATGTGTTCTTGAAAATGTTGATTATTATTCAGTACCATGAAGTTTTCTTCTACATGTACAGAGTGTGATAGTGAGTGTCGAGGAGTGTTTCATTGTTTTGTAATGAGCATCTTTCTTGTGTTCATCAGAGAATCAGCATCATGACCAGGTCTGTGCGGGAGGAGCAGGCGTCGGGGGAGTCCGAGGAGCAGCAGGAGCTCAGGAGTCCCGCAGGAAGAGACTCAGAGAGGGAAAGAGAAGTGGGGGCCGGTGGAGGAGGAGGAGGGGAGGAGGAGGAGGAGGACCACCTCCACCATCTGGACGACGAAGAGGACGACGACGACGACGAGGAAGAGGAGGAGGAGGAGGAAGACGGGGAGAACAAGCCCAAGAGGCGAGGGCCGAAGAAGAAGAAGATGACGAAGGCTCGCATGCAGAGGTAGTTTGATTTTTCCTCTGCGTGTTCTAAGTTGAAAAATAAAGCAGTGTTTCCAGTTAAAAATGTGAAGTTTAAAATCTGCAAGGTTTATCCTCAGAGGAGCAAGACAAACCTAAAAGGAATCTGACCTCTGCTTGTGCAGACATGTGGCGCTGGGTCAAAGTGTTGGGACAAAAGACTGCCAAGCAGAGTCGCCAGCAAATTAAACAAAGAGGATAATCTAATTTTAAAGATTCAGATCTAAAATTTTGCATTTTTTCTGCATTTTGAAATATTTAAAAAGACTGGCTGATCAACTGTTTTAAGATCAGAAACTACAGCAGGTCTTGACTAATCAGAAAAGGACAAACACAGCTGACCTGATTTCACAGTATAAAATTTAATATTCACATTTTCCTGTTTCTCAAAAGCATCTTAAAGCAACAATGATGGCAAAATTAATCTTAGGAACCATTTTAAAGCAGCTATTGTATAGATTTTTATATTGAATTGCATCAAATGACTGAGAGACAACGTGACAGTGTGATATTGTCGGTAGTGTTGATCTGCAGCTTCTCTTGGCTTTATGAGCTTAAACAACTTTAAGGCTTTGGTTTACTAACACAGCTTCATTTGGGTGAAAACGTTAACTACCTGTTTAGCACCAAATGGCAGTGAAAATTTAAGAGATGAGCTGGTGAACATAGTGTAGGTAAAAAGTGATTACCCTCCAGAGATGGTGGAGACCAAATCAGAGCTAAAACAACATTCATCAGATGGACACAAAATCTAGACGAATGATAATGTTGCTTTGGATACCTCGTACTGACTTACAGGAGGATATGAACATCTTAAGAAGTGTCACAGAACACACACACGTCGATTCAATTACATTTATGCAATCACTCTGCATAATTTCTGGTGTAATATATGTAGTGAGTCTACTGCAGAGGTAGCAACAGGGTGGCATTTACGATAGATAATGTACATATTCATGACAGTTATAGGATTTGGTGCTGATCAAACTTTGTTTTCATACAAGGTATTCTTGCTTTAAAGTGTATTCTGCATCAGGTTCAGCACAGACAACTGAAGCTCTGAGCAGTACAGTAGTGCTGCTTTGGAAAACATGTTGCGATAAAAGATAATTAACTGATAGTTATCAGGAAACTGCGCTGTGGTCACTGTTTTATCAAACAACGGTGTACAGTCCACATAAACTTTGATATCAGAACACTTAACTGTGGCAACCAAGAGGGGAATTTTCATTTGTTTCACCAACATTTATAGCTTGAATGGTTTGCTAATATCTAAACTAAACAGAGGTAGGGCTTTTTTCCCTCCTTGTATTTAGTCTTTTATGATCTTCTCTGCAAATTTGTCTGGGAAAATAGATGATGTTACATATTTGGATTTATAGATAACAATGTGTAATTTTAATATGCTCTTAAACAGACACCATAAAACAACAAATAAATAAAGCAGTGAATAACAGTTGATGTGCATTTGATATTTTCGAGTACTTGGGTGGTTGCATGGACTCCTTAAATGTTTGCAGAAAATCATATGGCAGAAATGATCAATTGATCCCTATTGTTAATGTAAATCAGGTTAATCTAACAGCCAGTGTTCACTAGTCAGGTTTCAGTTCCATCATCTAACATGTGTTTGACAGAACAGACAATTGCAAATCAAAGATCTTTTTATCCTCTAAATCTATTTCTTCTATACAATGTGCGTAAATACAATAATGGGACTTTTTATTGGACTATGAGGGCTTTGAAAATGCTGCACAACAGCATAGTGCAGAGAAAACACAACCTAACATGCTGACTAAGGGTTTCTGCAAATTATTGTATTCACTGTAACAAACGATTCCCAAACCTGATCATCTCTTCTCAGATGTTACAGATGTGATAACTGTTAACTAGTGCGTGTCTCTCTGCAGGTTTAAGATTCGTCGGATGAAAGCTAACGCCCGGGAGAGGAACCGCATGCACGGGCTGAACGATGCTCTGGAGAGTCTGCGAAAAGTTGTCCCCTGTTACTCCAAAACCCAGAAACTGTCTAAGATCGAGACGCTCCGCCTCGCCAAGAACTACATCTGGGCCCTGAGTGAGATCCTGCGCTCCGGCAAGGCACCTGACCTCATGAGCTTCGTCCAGGCCCTCTGCAAAGGTGAGCACCACTTGACGACAACAACAAAACTGGACGATGGAGTCTATGATTGAAGGAAATTTATGAACACGAAGATTTTATTTACATTCAAATGTCAATCAAACCCAACACAATATCATAGTACTTACTTCTAGTTGGAAGTGCTTTGGTGCTACAACAAAGTGTGACATATATATATATATATATATATATATACACTATTTTGAACCTAAATCTGAATAAATATTTTTAAAAATCTAAAATTAGCATGGCAACTGATTTGACAACATTAGCAGATATAATATTTACTGTGTTGGGTGTCTTAGTTGCTGTTATGTTAACATGTTAGATGGAAATGCTGTTTGGCGTCCTTATAAAGTTACAGACAAATTCAACCTTCTAGTGAAGCTAGATAAAAAAAAATATGGAATCATCAAAGTTATCACAATTCATCCTATGGTGAGCATGAATGTGTATACCAAATTTAATAACAATGAGTTGAGTAGTTGTCTGACATTTTTATTAAAAAGCACCACTGTCAACCTCACCAAAGAAATAAGAAAAGTCAGGAGATTGCTACAATCAGTAGGATTCATCCTCTGGAAACTATGCACCTCATTTAATGGGAATCCATCTTCTAATTAATGGAATAATTCAATCTGGTCCAAAGAGGTAGAGGCATAAATATAGATAAACTTGGCTTAGTAATAATCTTGACTTTAGAATCACACTTTTATTTATCCATTATCTATACACCGCTAAATCCTCACTGGGGTTGCGGGGGGGCTGGAGCCTATCCCAGCTGACTTAGGGCGAAGGCAGGGGACACCTGGGACACTTAGAGACAGACAACCAAGTACACTCACATTCACACCTACGGACAATTTAGTATCACCAATTAACCTCAACATGTTTTTGGACTGTGTGGGAGGAAGCCGGAGAATCCGGAGAGAACCCATGCTGCACGGGGAGAACATGCAAACTCCACACTGAAGGATCCTGGTGTCCCCACTGGGACGCGAATCGGCGACCTTCTTGCTGCAAGGCCACTTTTATTTAGTGTAATCTAAATGAAGTCTTTTAAAAAATTCCCATTTTAAAGGCCCACTTCACATGGATTACATGTGTGTGATGGTCAGACATTTCTGAATAAACCAGTTTCCAAAAAGGAATGAAATATTTAGCTTTTTTATGTCACAACTGAGTGTGTTTACTGAGCTCGAGGTTTTAATGTGCCACCTTCAGCTCATGTTGGTTCGGCTCATGAAACCAGCGTTCAACTCGCATATAATAAGACTTGCTGCTGTCAGGGCTGGTGACAGAAGCAAACTTCTATCTTCATTCATGGTACCGACATGTGGTGATACAGATTTTTCCCTTTATCTTTTGTCTCACGTATCAGGATATATATTAAAATAATCCAAATTTTGCTATTTTGTTTTTTTATGGCCTTTTGATGAGACTTTTGGAATCAAATTCGGAATCATGATTTGTTTTCCTCGTGTTGGATTGTAAGTGTTCGATCAGCGATTTCATTTGTTCCACTTGGTAACTCAGAGATTTCCGAAGATGTTGAAACTTTTTACGGATGACTCTTGATATGAGAACATAATGAAACTGAATCATTTATTGTGATTTAGTGCAGACTCCAGAGTGAAGCCGTTAGTCGGCGCAGTGTTTGACTTGTCGACATATACAACCCACACATGCAATATTAAAATTATGAAGAACGTTACTGATAAATTATCAAGAATTAATATTAATTTATAAACATCATTATACATTAATCATATATTAAACGTATATTCATTTATTATTATATTAAATTATGTAGTAGTAAGCATGTGTCAGTTTGGATTAATTGATATTAATATTTATTAACATACAAACTTTAACATTACTTTATTATGTATTGTATTATTTT
Source organism: Stegastes partitus (assembly GCF_000690725.1). NCBI lineage: Eukaryota > Metazoa > Chordata > Actinopteri > Pomacentridae > Stegastes > Stegastes partitus. The sequence continues at coordinate 1,826,173 of NW_007577738.1, read as the reverse complement.
CTTTAAATAAATTTGTGTTTATTAACATCTACTGTGATAATAATTAAATTGTATTTATATTTATTAACAGGTACTAACAGCTGTTGATATTTGGTATTGACTGGTATTATAAGTATTGATTCATGGTGAGTGATGATGTCTCTCTGTTTTCTAGGTCTGTCTCAGCCGACCACTAACCTGGTTGCAGGCTGCCTGCAGCTAAATCCTCGGACCTTCCTGCCAGAGCAGACGCCCGATCTGCCAGCTCACCTTCCGCCCGCTGGCGCCGCCGCCTACCCCGGACACTTCTCCTACCAGAGCCCCGGGTTGACAGCCGGCCTGCCCAGCCCCCCCTACGGCACCATGGACCCCTCCCACATCTTCCACCAGGTGAAAGGTCAGCCCTACGGCCCACTGGAGCCCTTCTTTGACGGCGTCCTGGTGTCGGACGGCCCAGCGTTCGACCCGCCGCTCAGCCCACCTCTCAGCATCAACGGGAACTTCTCCTCATCCTTCAAACACGAGGCCGTGGCTGCAGCCGAGTACGACAAGAGCTTCTCCTTCAGTGTGCACTACGGAGGAGGAGGAGCTGGGGGACACACTGCCATCTACGGCAACGGGGGGTCCAACCCACGGTGTGCTGACATGCAGGTGGACGGGCTGATGGGCTTTGATGGACACTCGCACCACGAGCGGCTGATGAACGCCCAGCTGAACGCCATCTTCCACGACTCCTGAGGAAGAGGAGAACGACAGACTGAGAGACTGATGAAGACAGAGGGACCGTTATTCGGAGAGACAGAAAGTCCAGTGTACTTCTAACCTTTCATAGCTGTCTTTCTGTCTGTCCTCACTTTTCTTCTTTCTGTCTGCGTCAGCGACTCTTCCTGACGATGGTGATGTCGTCAATGAAGACGTCACACCGATGATGTAACCTTCTTTGTAGCGCTTCATCCTGCAGGAGACGCTCTCTGAATGTCTCGTTATTATCCATATTATCACTTAAAAATAATCAATAATCATTGAGCAATAATCTGGAGGAAACTATGCAATTTTGTTAAAACCTGAGCGACGCTCAGCGGATAATTCCAAATGTTGAAAGAATAAAGATTTCTCTATTTTTGGTCAGTGTGTGAGGTGACGTTGGGCCGGCACTGAGCTGGTGTTGGGTTGAAGTGTTCATGTTGTTCATGTGGTTTTTACTTTTTGCTTTTTATAATGTTCCTGTAGCGTTCTGTTAACATTTCATGTGACTCTTGTTCATATTTTATAAGATAGATGTTTATAAAGGCCTTTTATTAAAAGGATCAATGTGATTCGACTGAGAGACTCTGTTCATCTGCAAAGACACAACATAACACCTGTGTTTAGTCCACTTACTGCAGTTTTATTCAGTGTCTTTGGCCCAGTTTAGTCAAGTTTAGCATTTACACATGAAAGCCTTGCACAGAAATCTTAACACTCAAATCAAAAACATATCATCAGTGTCTACCATTCCTCCCCCCCACCCCCGCCCCCCGCCATTTTGTAGTCGTGTCAGTCAAATAGAGCTCCAAATATGTCATTGTGAAAGAAATATAAATACAAAAGAAATATACAACAAATATAATTGGAAGCAGCTACTGACAAAAAGTCATTGCTTCCTGTTTTGTTTTACAAATAAAGAATTTCTGATCTTTTTAGTTTTCTGTGATCGTAAATCAAATATTTTTCCATTTTAGACAAGACGCCTTAAGACAAAGGCATTTTTTAAAAACTGTTTTGACATTTTGCAGACCAGATAATTAAGCAATTAATCAAGAAAATGAATGAATGAATGAATTTATTTATTTTTTAAATGCAATGAGCAGCTCACACATGTGCAGACAACCATGAAAGTTTCACACAAAACCAAATCCTGATCCCTCAAGAAAGTCACAACGATGTTTAGGCTCCAAGTATGATACTGAGAAAACGTATATCTCCTTACAGAGAGAACGCTGTTAACAACATTATCACACTGACTGAAGGACAAAACCAGGATTACTGTGTGTATGTGTGTATGTGTGTATGTGTGCATGCGTGCGTGTGTGTGTGTGTGAAGGGCACAGATGTTCGTTCTGCAGGCAAGATTTTAATTTATGAAAATGATCTCGTTTATGCATGAGAGCCCCCCCTCCGCACACACACACACACACTGCTGTCCTGCTGTGTGTGTGTGTGCATGCGTGTGTGTTAGTGCGAGCGTATGTGTGTGTAAGTCAACAGGGACAATATGGTGGCCATATACCACCATTTAGCCTCCCTGTTAAAGTGGAATAATAATGAGAGAAAGTCGGGCTGCAGCACAGAGATTCATCCTTGTTCAAACGGTGCAGAAACTATTTCCAGAATATTGTGTTGAGGCAAAAACACTCACAACATGTCAAGAGCAAAAAATATTAAGCATTTAGCCAAAATGGTAACAGAGCTACTTTTTTTTAGTTAATTTTTTGGGGGTATTTTTGGATTTAATAGACAGTAGTAGTAATAGTAAAAAGATAACAAGCGAATGGGGACAACTTGCTGCACAGGTCCTGAGCTGGAGCTGAAACATGGATGTTTTTGTAGTATATATTTATCAGGATGTCCAGAAAAGCTACTTCTAAATGAATATCAGAAACAAGTAAGACAAATGTGCAGCTCTGGAGAAAATCCTAGTCAGAAAAAAGCTTGCAAAACTGAGTAAAACTGCAAATTCTAACATCCCATCACACTCTACTTACAGCAGCTGCAGTATTCGCAGTGGTAATACTTGTATTAGCGGTATTCTTTGTGATAGCAGTTTTGTGTTTCAGTCTGTTGGCTGATCATAACACTGATTAATGCAGCTTAAACTCAGCCATCTGTCAGCGACACTCACGCTGCGTGTGTGTTTGAGCTGTAGCTCATAATATGGTATTTACACCACAGCCTCCCTCATCTCTGATTGGCTGCCAGGAGTCAGTGAAGTAATATAGGAGGACACCTTCAACTATCAAGGTAAATTAAGCTGCAGGTAGCCATAGCGACAGTGGTGATGCTTCATGCTCTGTTTGCAGGTAACTGAGTGGTGAAACTCACCTAATTAGGAGGTTAAACTGACTTCAAACACACTGTAAAGCATGAAGGAGGAGCTCGTGTTTGGTCAGTGGACTCGACAGAAGAGACACAATGAACTCCAAAGTGTCCATTTTATCCACTAACACCTCCACTGGTTCTACTGTACTATACTGTAAAAAAAATTCTTAAGTGTTTTGAACAATTTAATGTTATTTTCCCCTGTTTTGATAAATTAATATTAATAACAAGCAAAATCACATACAAAGGTATTCATTTGCATGTTAACTGTAAAATTTCTTTATGTTTTTAAAGTTCAGAATTTTACAGTATTCCATTGTTTATTTTAATATATCTTTCTGGCACCCTTGCTGCCAAATTTTTCTAGATTTTTAATTTAATTCTTTTTTTTACAGTGTAGGAAAGCATATTACATTGTACTAAGAATGAACATGAACCCAATCACAGATTTAAACATGAATGTTTCCAGTTTCAAAGTTGACTTATGTTAGGCAAATCAGCAAAATACTATGTTTGTATCCTGGGACAAACAGAATATAGTTTTTGAAAGTGTTTTCTTTATTTTTGCAATGAAAACAGGGTAAGTTTCCCTATAACACAACCAAATTGTAGTCTCAAATGATCTAAAAAATAATCATAAAACGTGCATTCTTAAAGTAAAATTAACTGAAGTGCTTTACTTGAGCAGCTGTAGTGTGTTACTTCCTAAAAACCTGGCTTAATCAATCACAGCTTATTTTAACGTGATATTTTACGTTTTGAACCTTATTTAACTTGCAGTATTTGTTTTTCTTGTAAAACACGTTGCAAGCTTGTTTTTGGAAGGTCCTATATCAATAAAGTTATCATTATTATCAATAACATTAATCAGAATTTGAACTGATCTAGTGACGCAATAAACCCACCGAAGTTCACTCACAGTCTGCGCGCTCCCGCTGGGTTGGGTGCCGGAACGCGCACGCTTGTTGATGAAACGCCGGTGAATCTGCCTCGTGCTCGAGCCGCGAGTAAAGCCGCCACCTGTCTCCATAGCGACGGGACCCCGGAAATACACCGTGATCAGCTTACTGCATGTTTATCAGAGAGGAAGAAACTCATAATCGGCGAGATTGTTTGTTTGTTTATTCGTTACTTAGTTAGTTTGTTTGTTCGAGTGAGTAAACATGTCGGAGCCTGAGGAGGAGCTGCAGGAGGAGCAGAGAGACAACACGAAGAAGAAGAAGAAGAAGAAAGAGCAGCGGAGCGGGAAGAAGAAGAAGAAGGAGAAGCAGGAACATGAGGAGCAGGTGGAGGTGGAGGTGGAGGAGCAGAGGTGAGTGGTTCTGCTCAGGTTCTGCTGCTCCAGGTTCTACACAGAACCACACAGATATGAGAGTAGTACATAAACAAACGGACAGTCCGGACGAGAGAAACAGCTGAATTACACAGTCTACATCTGTCACTTCAAAAAGCTCTTTGAAAGTCAAAGCCTGCAGTCAGAACTTCACAAAGTAAAACTGAATTCTTAACAGAGTGTAAACAGTTACAGAAGTGTGTACAGCTCTGTGCAGTATCAGTACAATTTCAAAACAGCATCACGTCTCAATTTTATTATTATTTCTAAGTTGTCAGAGGAAGTTTTTGTCTTATGATCAATCGAAGACAAATACTATATTGAAAACACAGGTGCCTGAGTAGAAATTGACTGTAACTAACGTGAATACGGCTGTGATCACAGACACACAAGTTTGAAAACCTCCGATTGCTGAAACAAAAATTGAGTATGTAAATTGAGTGTGATTTCCTGTCAGCCTAACTGTATGAACACAGTTATAAAATGAGCTGTGGACAACAAAAGAACTTTCTCAGGTTTGGATCTATGGGCTGTAACTATCTACATGTCTACATCATGGCTCCACATGGAAACGTAATGTCAGATTAACTGAAAAGTCTGATCATGAGAGTTCACAAAGATGTAGAAGGGTCCAGAAAGATTGATGACCAAGTAAACATCATATGAAACACAGTTGCAGCAGTAATCAGGAACCATAGAACAAGACTAGTACCACTAATCAGAGCTGCACTGATTGTGCTCCTGAAATGAAACCATGGACAGCAGAGGTTTGTCTAAACAATGTTACAGGGCCCTGCGCCCTCATACTCCCGGCTTGCGCCCTCTTGCCAAAATGCCTATTGAACCCTGTGTTCACCAGAGGCGCGCAAAAATCATTCGCGCAAATGATTTACATGTAAAGTCAATGTGAAAACGCGATTAGACGCGAGTAAACGTCCCGAGGCGACTCGCGCGATTAGCGCGGCGCGATTGACGCGAATTGAGCGAATTATTCCCACGAATGAATGATTCTAGCCGCGCTAAACGCGCGTGTCGCGAAACGCGATACCGATCCTCTCCAACAGGTAGTCAAAGTGGGTCCGGATCAGCCGGAAACAGCGCTGGAAGCGTCCGTCATCCAGGCGCAGCTCCTGGAGAAGGGTCCCCCCCATTCCGCACCAAACCCCCCTCGGTAGTTTCGCTTCCCCGACACGGTGTGCGCCCTCATACAATTTTTTTCTAGAAACCCCCCTGGACAGTGTTCCTCTTGTACTGTCTTGCTCTGAAAACAGATTGACATGTGCTTTAGACTTAACAAAGGGGTTAATAATGGAAATTGGAGTATCTGTGAGCGCTAAATGTGAAAAACCGTTTAATATCAACCTCTTTGGATGGTGTCCAACAAAAACATCCCTGCTCATGTTCAGTGCATAACTGCAAAATGTATCATTTTTAAAGTACATGGAAAGAAGCCAGACAAATATCAGAGTGCATTCTTTTCTCAGAAGAGACCAAGATAATTTTGTTCAGCTCAGATGGGGTCCAGCAGGTTTGGTGTGAACCTGTGGGCTACTGCAGTGAATGCATAGTCCTGACAGTGAAGCACAGCGGGGCGAGTGTGATGTTATAGGGGTGTGTGAGTGCAAAAGGTGTTGGGGAGAAGATATATACAGATGGCACCACGAATGCCTGTGGATATACCAGAACACTGGCTGACAAGATGAGTCCTAGTTTGCAGAGGCTTTCGGCATGATAACGATCAAAACACACTGCCAAAATTCTTCTACAAAAGAAAAAAAGACAATGAAAACCAAGAAAAAACAATGACCTGGCCGTGTAAGTTGTTTGACTTGAATCCAATAGAACACTTTTGGGGTATTTCAAAGCACAGCAAAGAGCAGCTGAAAAAAAAATGTCTCTGAAGAATGGCAGAACATCGCTCCAGAATTGTGTGCACCACTAATATCCTCCACACAAAGGTGGATTGAATCGAACATCTAAAATAAAGGTGGACATGCAGTGTATTACAATTTTTTTTACAAATGTATGGTGTTGAGCTCCTACTTTGTGGCCTGTATTTTTAATAAAGCAAATCTAAACTTTTAGTTTTCAATGCCCTACTCTTCAACTTCCAAGCAGGAGAGTCAACAACACCGCTAATTAAATAAGAAGGGCCTCCATTTTCGTATTTTTTTCAACATTATATTAAGTTTCAGAAAAAAAAAACAGCAGAGACAGTCCTTCACATGTGAAGCCACTTGTTTAAGTGCTGAGAAAACTGTTGAGTTGCATCAAAGTCTATCTGATTCAACGCAGCGGGGATAATGATTGATTGATTGATTACATTGTGTTTATGTTGCAGTAACTATTCAGAGAAACATGTTACATTGGCAGGAAAAAAGAGACCCTTTTGAGAAAGCTGGTAGTGCAGTTGTAGTTAGTAGAAAAAAAACTCACTGCTGCACTGCCTTTCAAAAACCATGCTGAAGTTAGTTCAATCATCACCAGCTTGACTGTTACCTTGCAGAGTGTTCTGTGAGCAGTGAGGTGAATTTAGCTTTGGTTAGATACTGAACAGGGTGTTGGATGCACTTTGATTTCATGTTATGTTGGACAAAAATGTGTTGTTCCATCTCATGCACCCCTCAGCAAGAACTTACTTTGGTAACTCTCTGATGTTTCCTTTAGCACCATCATACAGCCAAAACTCCAGTTTGTCCAGTTCTTTGGCAAAATATAATGACATTCCTATGCTAATGTGCTAATAAACAAATCTTAACATACTTGACCAAACATTGCACCTTCCAGCCTGATCCCTGGGCCACAACAGGCCTACACATGGTGACCGGTTATGGCAACTGCATGTCATACTTTCATGTTGTTCTGCCAGTCGCTGTTATGTTATACCTCCTGTACTTTTGTCATTTTTGTGTGATGATGTGTGTAAAGGTGATGTACAGTACAGTCCAAAAAAAAAAATCCCCCCTGGGATCAATAAAATCTAATCAACATGTTAGCATGGCATGATGCATGTTGGTGTCTAGCTTCTAGCATTGCTGTACTTTTGCATAATGTAGCTTTCGAGGTGCTCCAAGATTATTGAGATAAACTTTTAACAGTATGAGACAGAACAATATATATGGATGGATGTGTTTTTTTAAATTGAGCTGAATTTGGGGCCCCAAATTAAATGTTCTGTCTGTAAGTATGAGAGAAGTCCGACAGTTTGACCTCAGAGAACAGAAAACAGGAACACTTTCAGAGATGTGCAGTAACAACAGTAGTTGGGCTGAAAGATGGGCACAAAAGAAGTCATACTGCAATTATTTTGACAGATTTTGTGACTGTGAGTCATGATTATAGTGGGAATTGTCATTTTTACATTTCTTTTCCACATTTCTAAAAATGATGTGATTTTTTTCTCTTTTGCTATGGTGTGTACAAAAGAAGCATCTTCCCCTACGCTTGGAGAATATGATTTAGAGGTCGGGGCATCTGTGCAGCAACAAAATGCTTTATATAGAATGGCATTTTGTGGCACATCGCACTTGTCCGTGTTCTGATTTCAATAACATTTTGATTAATTCTCAGACATAATCAGTAGAGCTGCAACGATTGGTCGATTCATCGTATGACAGAAAATAATTTATTAACCGTTTTGATCGTTATTTACCTGTTTTAGTCATTTTTTAAAGCAAAACACCAAATACTTGTTTGTCTCAAATGCAAGAATTTAAAGGTTTTCTGTGACACATTTGATTGTTTGCCAAATATCTTTGGATTTTGAACTGTTGGTTAAATAAATTGTCATTTTATTACATCCTTTAGCACTATGGTAAAGTTTCTAACAGTTAGCATATACAGCAAGTAAATGCTTTATTGAGTACATAATTGGTAGTTTAATCTGTAATAAGTAATATTTACTTGCTGCCTTAATCATCACTATGGCCTACTGACTGATTATTGATAAATATATGTTCATGACCTCTGATTGCTCTGTTTTTGTGCGGCAGTGAGTGTGTTGTGCTGCGTGGGATCTTCAAACTGGGCAAGAAGAGTCACGACGTCTTGCTCACGCGAACCAGGCTGACCTGGACCCCCATCATCCCGGAGACCCCCACAGGTTAGTTACCGTGGTGACGAGGCTGTCATGGCGATCAGTGGACCTGGTGGTTTTGAGGCAGCTGGCGTTGTAATGGAGAAGTTCTGTCTTGTTGAGACCACCTGAAACTGAGACATCTGGACAGACACACACACACACACCTACACACACACACACACACACACACACACGCACACACACACACACACACACACAGAGCCAATTATTGAGATAATTCAGATTCCTCCCACAGAAAAGCTTAGGTAAATGCTGTGTGCAGCTCCTAAATGGTGGTAGGTAAGTTAATCAGATGATGTCCTTTTGCCAAACTGAACTGAAACTTTCTGTCTTGTAAAACTGAAAGATGCAGTTTAAAAAATGTTCAGATAAAACATAATCTTGCATTTGTGCGATTGCCTGAGTAAGTGTTTGGAGATAAAATGAGTTCAAGTGGTTGAATGTGGACTGTAACCAACAATCTGCATTTAAAAAAATTATTTGGATTCTTTTACAGTGATTAGTGAGCCATATATGTTTTTATTCAGATGGCACCGAAGTGTGTTACATTCACAAAAAGGCAAAAAGTTTGGAGACTATATCTCCTAATTATGACTTAATATTTTAGAATTACACCTCGACATCAGAAAAATGACACAGCTGCAGTGTGTCCTGCAACACAAGCAGAGTTTGTCATCCTATATGTGTTTACACTTTGGAAAACAAACTACAGCGAATGAGGTATTAACAGCTCACAGGCATAATTGCAATACTGTTATTGATAGTACACAGAAAACTAAGACGGCGTGACATGGAACACCTCACAACTTGCCAAAAAACTATCAGGTTTGTAAGATTTCTTCAGGATCATAGTAATCTAGTGTTAGTTGGCTATATATTCAATCACACATAGCAATAAGAAACTATGAATAGCTGATTGCCTGTTGCTAAAGCACTTGGTCAAAGGGAATCGTTGAATTTCTTGGGTTTTTCTTTATATATGACTCTACTATGTAAAGTGCCCTGGGATGACGCTATATAAATACAACTGAATAGAATTGATTTGGCATACTCCATTTTCCAAAAATGAACACAAATATATCACAGGACTCATCCATGGCACTCTATATATTTTATTAAACCAGGTAGTGCGATCGCTTTGTCCCTTCAAGTATAACAACGACTGATTCCACGTTAAGCTCACTCATAATTATGGGTTAGTCAGTCATAATGTGAGATAAGGTCTTCAGTTTTTTTTCTCTGGATGAATGCACTTTGGGGATTCTAATATCAGCAAATGACCTTCTGGGTTTTTCACATCAGTTAATTAACTTTTGCAGCTAGAGACCACGGAGAGAGTGATTTTCTTCACCAGATCAGAGCTTGGCCACTTTGCAGTGTTTGGATTTATTGTCTGGCTCCTCGTACGAGTGCAGGAGTTTAAAGATTTTCTTCGGGCATGCTGCCTTTATTGGATATTTGTACTGGTTTGTGACTGGAAATGTTGGGAAAGAGAACAGGGGAATGAATGAAGCAATGCCGGGGACCTTTTTGTCTCTGTGGTTTGCACTCTTAACAGTTGGGTTTGCCCACTATTTCTGATTGGTCAAAATACTTCACCTTCATTTTGCAAAGCTAATTGTCAAGTTATTAAATCCAAAATGCACCTGAAGACTCACAGTAATTGAAGATGAACTCTGCCATTTTACCATCCTGCTAACATTATTTTCTGCACTGGTCTGACTGAAGGAGCAGTAGAGGACAACAACATCTCTCATACTGTACCTCAGCTACATCGCCAGCCTGCTAAAAGCAAACTTGCAAATTTAAATTCTTATTAAGTCTGAGTAAAAGTGCATATTGGTGCTAAAAATGAGCCTCTTCCAGTCTGGAATCGGCAGTCTGATGAATCCTTTGGAGGTTAACAATCTCAGATTTGTTCGTGTTGTAGTAATGTTTTGGTTTCATTGTGGTGATGTTGTGGTAATATTTTGGTAATGTCCTGTTGTGTGTTAGATTTTTGGTTGAAATCCATTCAGACAGAACTGGTTAGTGAAGCAAGATGAAGGTGTAAATTCAATGTGTGTGTGTGAAGCCAATCTGTTTTGCTGTATTTCATCCAAGCTAATGTCATTAAGCCAGCCCTCTGTGTGTGTGTGTGTGTGCGCGCGCATGTTTGTGTGTGTGTTGGCAGTAGTAGAGAGCAGTTGGTTCGGCCCGTGGGGGGTTATTAGAGTCTCTCAGTGTGAAGAGATTAACACACACACATACAAACGCACACACACGTACACACAGCCAGCCTGTCAGCATGCTGTGTGTGTGTTGATTAGATATTTCTATATAAATGGATCAGCTGTTGTTGTTTATTTCTACACATGAATTCATCCTGTCTCTGTCTGTTTGTCAGACAGTCAGAGAGAAAAATTGTGTTTTGTAGCGATGCAGAAACTTGCAGTAGTATGAAGAGTTTCAGATAATACCAAACTGCAATCAGTGTACAAGTGTAACCTGAAATGGTGGAGGACTGCAATGTGGGTTGGTGGTTAACACCATCGCCTCACAGCTCGAAGATCCTTGGTTTGCGTCTCAGTTAGGATGCCTGGGATCTTTCTGCGTGGAGTTTGCATGTTCTCCCTGTGCAGCATGAGTTCTCTCTGGGTTTTCCGGCTTCCTCCCACATTCCAAAAACACATTGATTCTAAATTGTCCGTAGGTGTGAATGTGAGTGTGCTTGGTTGTCTGTCTCTAAGTGTAGCTCTGCAATGGACTGGTGACCTGTCCAGGTGTCCTGATAGGCACACACCTTTGTGACCCCAGTGAGGACCAAGTGGTGTATAAATAATCAAGGCTCCAGACATTTGTGACCTTTTTTTGAGAGATGAAATTTCAAGTGGTGGCATTGGTGCAGGTGCATGACGATCACTAAGCTGTATTAGTGTCGCTGTAACCAGTACAGGCAGCTACTGTGTTAACCACAGTGGTGAATGCAGTACTTTTATGGCTTTGGTGGACTGTGGTATTTCATGTCGAGAAAAACGGCACAGCATAGCCACCAAGCAGCATCTAACGCAGCCTGCAATGTGGGGCGTTTAGGGAACATCGGTACATTATAGTGTCTGTTGATAAGAAGATATTTAGCAAGTCATATGTTTTCCCTGAAGTGTGATTAAATGAGAAAGTTGGTCACACCGGTGGTACCAGTGAAAAAGTTAGTCTGGAGCCCTGATAATGGATGGATAAAATTCTGGAACAAGCAGATGGATTCCAGTAAAGTTTTAAGAGAGATGAGTTATGTTAGGAATAGTGTGTGTTGGGGAATATACAAGGTCTGTCCCGTAGATTAAGAGAAATGAAGCTGAAATAATTGAAACTAGTGGCTATAAAATGCTTCAATATATGAGTACACTATCAGAACAGTTCTATTTTGAAAATGTACAGACTTTTTTTTTTTGCCTGAGGTAGAAAAGTTTATAAAAAAATTGAAAATTAAACAGCGTATCAGTGAAAGATATGACTTAAACATCCGCAGAAGAGAAGGAAAATGGCAGCAAAAGACAACAATAGATCTGTGTGGAGTGATGAGGAGACCTTTCTCAGATTAAGACATGAAACTAATGTTCTTCTTGTAGCCTGAAACTCACTAGTATGGATTATTTTATAGATAGGTGTATTATAGCTAAAAAGCTGCTCAAATTAAAGTTGTTTCACTTTCTGCACACGAGTAAGGCCAAACAATGTGACGAAATACAGTCGTGACTGGATAATCTGACCCTTAACAATCCGAAAACCTTGCTATCCGGCAGGTTTTTAGGAAAAACGAACAGAACCCATAAAAAATAGCCTTAACATACAGACAGCCTTGGATTCCGACTCTGACATGACATTTTATGTCACAAATAAGGATAACGGTGTGTTATCTGACTTAACAATTCCACAGATTGGCTACGTTCAGACTGCCGTCAGCCTTCGACTTTGTGGAATTCACTCGCTCGCTCTTCGTCAACTGATCCCTCGCCTTCACATAATTAATTCTCAATTTGAATTTTTTAGTGAAATCCGATTTTTTTGCGAGTTCATTCACATTTCCAATTAAATGCGACTTGTATGTGATCTGCTGTGTGAACTTCATACAACCTAAAATTGCACAGAAGAGGACATGACGTCACACGCAGCGACCGTGCTCAGTGTTTACGGAAGTAAACACGAATGGTTGCGCCACCGCTGCCGCCACCACCGATGGTGGTAACAGAACAGGGACCACTATCCTAAACTAGCATCAGCAGCCAAGTACTGCCTGCACATTCCCACCACTTCCACCCCATGGGAGCGCTCCCCCAGGGTGGGGGAAATAAAATAATGAAAAAAAAATGATGAATAATGAAAAAAATGACTGCACATTTGGAAAGCACTGGAAAGCAAAGATGTCTAAAAACACCATAACAAGCATGACATATACAATAACAGAAAATACTTTATTTAACTGTTTTGTAGACTTTTAATAATAATAAATTGTGAGGTGGTGTTAGTTAAGTTACGTTGCAGACTTGTAATTGCTAATGCTAACTCACTCTAAAGAAAGCAGCACATATATCTAGCATTGTTGTTGTTTGGATTGTTTGGATGGTTGGAATCCCGACTGGCTTGACAGTTACTCTGTGTCATTTGGTTGTTCTCATTTCTCTGCTACCTAAAAAAGAAAAACAAAGAAAATAAGGTTCAACATGAGCTTGAGTCATGCTATGTAACACTGAGAATATTGTTTAACCCTGAAAAATAAGAATTGTGGAAAACCTCTGAGATATCTTGAAACTAAATCTATGGAATACCACTGCCAAAAGAAGAGTTCCATTTTGGTCACTCTCTGTTTTCCAAAATCTTCCAGCTGTTCCACTTTGTGCAATATGTTTTTGTAAATTGTGTCCATCAATAACATGTTATTGTTACAACATGTTATGTTATATTCAAACTAATTCACTGTTAACAGTGAATTAGTTTGAATTAGCTTGTTTTTTTAAACATTGTCACCTCTGCAGTTTCACGGCATACTCTGAAAACCTGCTCATGTTTATGTAGAATTCCCTCGTCATTGTGTGGAAACCTGAAAATTCCTGCAGTCATTTAAGTATCTCTGGAAGTTTTCGGATTAGCAAGAAGTGTGAAATTTACAATCAATTTGCTTTGTCAGCGTGATAGAGCAGTTTGACAAAAGGCAAATCTGCATGAAGTAAATCATTAAATTATATGGAGGACACTTGCCTATGGTAGAGTAGTGGATGAGTAAGTCTGGAGGAATTAAATGTTCGCCAGTGTAATGGTGGAAATACGACTCTGTGTGTGTAAACTATGATCCATAACTGCCCACAGTGACCAAATGGCCTGGCCGCCATGACACTGGACTGCTGCTGAGATGGTGTGTGTGTGTGTGTGTGTGTGTTTCAGTGTGTATCAGGAAAGCTTATACATTGAACAGTTTAATAGTAGGGTTAGATGCTGATTTTATACTAAGGAGAAGATGAAACCTCCAGGGAATAAAGAGAAGTTGGTACATGGCTGTTGATATGGTAATAATACCTATGTAGCATGCATATGTATTTATTTATTTGTGTGTTTGTGTTTGTGGGTCAGCACAGTGGGTTGTGAATCCATGATGGGAAACTCATCTCCATCTGGAACCAACCATGTGTGTGTGTGTGTGTGTGTGTGTGCAGCAGCTCTGTAGGTTCTGTCAGTTCAGATCAGAGTCATCTTTATTGAGGTGGATGGAAAAACCGTCTCTCTCTCCCTCATTTGATCTCATTCTGTGATTTCCTCCTCCTTCATGGGAATGACACGTGATGTGTGTTTGTGTCGCCAAAACCTCCAGAGAAAGAAAAAAGCCATGATGCAGTGATAGCTGCAGACAGAATTATCTGAGAGTCAGCAGCTCTTTTTTAAGCCTCTTTCAATCTCATGGTTTTGGTGGTTAAATGGCATCTTTCAGCTGTTTTCATCATACAGGGTTTGTTGGTGGAGAGCAAATCAGAGCTAAAAGGAGAGTGATTGTGGAACTCTGTTTGTTGAGTGGACACAAAGGGAACTGCATGAGATGGAAATGTTGCTCTGCTGCATGAGTGTCAGATTATTCCACTCGTAATTAAGTCCAATATTTGCTATGTTTTTTTTATTTTACCTTTTGTCTGTCTAACCAAATGTAACTCGAGACCTTGTTGATTTGTTTATGCAGTGATACTTCCTGTATCTAGTTTCCAACAGTGTCCTCCAAAAATATGTTAACAGTTGATTGAATGTCATGTTACCACACTTGAATATATATGCATCACTTTTGGATATTCATATATAATATACATATTTCAAAGATAACCACATTGTATCAGTGTGAAAAACAAGTCACAGTCAGTCTCTTCTCAGTTTTACTTCACTAAACTTACTTTTGAAAGCCACCATTATAAACTTTGTTAGAGTTTGTTTTTCAGGTCTAGTTTATAAACTGTCTGTCCTAGGAAGAGGATTCCTCTTCTGGTTCTTGTACATGTCTTTTCCTCATTCAAGGGGCAGTTTTTCTAAATCTAAATCTGGTTGAAGGACAGAGTATCTACAAATGTTAAAGGCCCCTGAGTCAAATTTGTGATTTGCGTTACTGGAGTTTGTTTTTTAATCGATTTGACTAGAAACTTTCTATTATAGCTAATTTCTCTTCATGCAGCTTTAAAATTCTGTAAATCATAAAAAAAAAAGAAAAACTTAATTTGGTGAATAAGAACACATCTCTGAATTGTCTGTTGCCATTTGATATCACATCATCTTTACATTATAAGTATTAGAAGTGAATTGCACTGCATATGTATCACTAGAAGAGAGTAGAAAACAACATGCAGATTTGCTCTGACTGATGCCAATGGAGGCAAAATGTTTTAACCTGGATAAATAACTTTTAAGCCTGCAAAACATTTTCATGAACAGAAACATATGGACACAATACGGTGATAAGATTTAGGGGAAAATAACAGCGATGACTGAGTTGTGAGCAAAATTACAGACAAAGCTTTACTGACCAACACATTTGCATTCAGCATCAACTCAAACACTTCTGCAGCTACAGCAAAATCAACCTGCAGGTGTGATTATCATGTGAAGACATTAAGATGTCTTTCGATTCCTCATCAGAAGAGTGCAAGTCAGCAGAAATTTTTTTTTAAAATATGTGCAATATTAGTTGAACTCAATGAGCAGAGAAGGAATCAGTGTGGAACAACAACAGACAGACCATCACCACACACACTGTGACCCCGACATATGGAGGCTGGCCTCAGCGCAGGAAGAAGGGTGGGTGGTTTGGGGCTATTTGGTGTTTGATAACAGCAGGGGGGTATTTCATAGAGAGGGGGGGTTAATCAGCTATCATCATTTATAACTACTGTCTGATAAATCTGTCCTCTATGAGCTGTTTACTCTGTATTTTTTACTGTCGCAGGTGCTTCGTTGGTTGTTTGTTTTTGCTGACGACATTTTTCATTATTGTCAGTTTGTGTTGGCAGAGCAGCATGATGACTCTTTTAGTCAGGATTTCATGTTGCCTCCTATCTTAAGAGTAAATTTGCAAGTGAACACAGTTGTGTAGCTTTTATTTCTATGTAAAGGTGCTATGTGGTATGTTATTTGGCCATTATGTGTTTGTTGTAGACTGCAAATGTCAATACATTTCCTTAACCACTTATTGAATTTGTTAGCAATGAACGATTGCTGAATTTTTACGAAATAACACAACACAACACAACACAACACGCAAATTTTTGCATAGCAGCATTTTAAACTACTGATGTGGCTTCTTATTGCAGTAAAATCCTAAGAAAGTTGATGTTTTAACAATAAATGAAATCAGCATTAAATTGTAATAACAAAATAATGTCTTTTCTTTAAATTATAGCACTCAGAGTCCCCTTTGCTATGGTATAAATAGCTGTTACCAAGTAAACATAAAGTAGGTCATGCTTTTTGCGGTTTTGGGTTTCAACCTCAAAAACCATCTTTTTGAGGTTGAAGTAAAGCATTTTGGTCTGTAGCAGAGCTGTAAAAAATAATTGAGACTTAAATCTGTCTGGATAAATACAATTTTTTTAAAAAACCTAAGGCGATTTAAATATTTTTGATGATTAAAGTGCAGTTAGCTTTTTTTGTGCAGATGTTTATCCACCTGCTGTGACATGTGTCTGTTCCTGAAGCTCGTGTGAGCCTCAAAATAAAAGCCATTTTTCATGTCAAATACTCAAACAATGTAACTGTCACATGTAACGTCATTTTCTGATTACCTTTTGATAAAAGGATTGTCAAGTCTGTCTTACAGAGTCTCTATGAATCACTAGACTGTGAAAGTAGATGTTTAAAATTATTTTTAAACATTTTGAGATGATGCCTAGGCCTTTGAGAAATCATATCCACCCCTGTGGATTTAACATTGTTGTTTTATCTTTTGATTTGTTCTTATTAAGTATTTCAAGCAAACTGTACTTAAAAGCTCCTAAAACTGGTCCGTTTCTTGTAATACATGAGTTAGTGTTTTGATCATTTTTATGATTGCATTTTTAAATGTGATTGTTATGTGGAGATGCATATCAATATTGGAAAAATCCACATCAATGTCTGCTCTGCTGTGGATAGGGGTGTTCATATTTTGTTGTAGAGGCCTTAAAAAGTATTAAATTAGATTTCCAAAATCCTGATCTTTCTTCATCAGTTAGGTATGAACACTTAACAGGTTTTCCATACTGTGGTTGTCCTTATTTTGTGCAAGAAGATATCCAGAAGTGTATGTGAAGTTACTTGGAAGCTTTGTCAGTCAGAGTTAGATAAATGCATTTTGTCCCCATTAGGTCTCCAATAGAGCTGCAACTTACGATTGTGTCCATTGTCGATTAATCTGGTGAATATTTTACTACTTAATCGATCAATTATGAAATGTCAGAGAACGGAAAAATGGACCAGTGTTTCCCAAAGTCCAAGATGAGAAATGTCTTGTTTTGTCTAAAGCCCTAAAGATACTGAGTCCAAAGATATTCAGTTTATGAACATACTTAAACTCATAAATCATTTATCAAAGTAGTTGGCCGCTAATAGAATAATCTATCAGTCATTGCAGCTCTGTTCGGGATCTTTAATGGTCAGTATGAACATGGAGAAGGATTCCAGCTAGAAAAAGCCAAAGTGGCTTCCTTAATATGTCTTGACAGATGTACATCCAACAATATTCAAACAACAAAAAGTGGCCAATTATGACATTTAAGAGGCTGGAGACAGGTAATATTTGAATGAATGCATTTTTTCCTTGAGACAAATGAATCTATGGTTATTGAATAAGCTCTGGGCTGTGTAGGAAAGTGTCACAAATATCTAATCACTCTGGTTTTAGGCAATATGTGTAAACAAATGAGTGATAATTGACCTTGTGTTAGCTTCGGGACAACTGGTACACTCAGCTACGAAGTATCAGCTTAGTGAGAACAAAAATAATATGGATAAAGTGTGCGTGTGTATGTTACGTAACTGTGAGTGGATGGTCTGAGCTCTGCTGACATTATCCTCAGAGGATTGGATAATTAATCTGATGCAGACCAATCACGTTTCAGAACTAACCCAGATTGATTGACAGGTGCTGCTGCTGTCCCTCTCCTGATCAATGGATTAGTGATTGGTGAACACAATGAACGATGTTACGTAACCAACAGTAGTATGCTACATTGATATTCTAGGGAAGGGTGGGCAAAATAATGTGAACATATTTTATAAAGTCATTTAAAAAATTCAAAACTAATTACAGTGTTTATTATTATTAGTTAAGATTAAGAGTGGAAATATTGTACTGCCATTGAACTTCTTGTAGTCTTTGTCTTCTGACCATATTAACCTTGTTGAAGAAACAGTCCAATATTTTGGAACATACTCATGTCGTCTCCATCTACGCGAACTTCTTCAAAGTTAGCTTGATGCAAAGGAATTATATAAAGGAGCTGTTGGACATTTTGTGGTCTTCCTTAGAATTAGATGAGAAGATGCTCATGAGTTTCATCTCTGTGCTTCCGGTACAAACATCACTTAGGAGGTGTTTAGCCTAGCTTAGCATAAAGGCTGAAAGCAGGGGAAACCATCAGTGTAACACCATCAAAGGAGGAATAAAAACACCTTTAAACATACTTGCATCTTGAGTGTTTAGTTCAGGTGTCATGTGTTAACTCTGCCTCTCTTGTTTACAGGTGATGTGTCCATGCTGCAGCCAGGTGTGGTTCTGCTGCAGGACGTGTTTGCGGTGAAGGTGAAGCGTCGGCGAGCGGCGAGCCAGCAGTCGGGCGGACCGGTGCTCGGCGTGGCGGTCTTCTATGGCAGGAGGAAAGGGAGGAGGCTGGAGGAGGACACGCTGCACCTCCACAACGCCTCCGCAGAGCACACAAACACCTGGTACAACACCCTGAAGGAGCTGCTCACAGGTAACGCATACAGTTAGATCATCATGCAGCTCAGCAAGTGTCATTATTTTCCATTATCTGTTGTTGGAAACTTGGATAAACCCCCTATTTAGCCCAGAGTGGCATTATTTCACTACAAAATGTAATGGAAAGAAGACTTCTGAACATCCTAGTGTCCCTAGATGTTGGAACTAATCACTGTTTCTGTGCAGAAAACAGCCAGCTTTACTTAAGTTGAAAACAAATCAAAGCTTTTGTTAGTTACCATCAAGAGTAACGGGTCTTTTGTCTGGACTTGATGTTGGTTTGAGGAGTGGCCATATCTCAGTAGGCAGAGAAGGCCAACTTTGAACTACGGAGTGTTGGTGGGTTGGTTCCTGTGTCCCCCTGACAAAATGTTGAAGCATAAACCCCATTGTTGTGAAATTGCTTTGGATGGAAGCTTTTGACTAATGAATTTAATGTAAAAACTACTTTTGGATTTGTAGTCAAATTAAAACTATCTACATAGAAAGATGGCATGTAGTCGCAGGGAGTTTCCCACTTCGGACCCAGTTTGGAGCCTCCTTGGCCCCACATGGAGTCTCTCACTCAGATGGAAAGATCCAGACTGATGGGGAGATAGACGGTTTGTGTTACATAAGAGCTGAAAGACTGGAAATGTGACTCAGTGCTTCTGTGAGCGTCATACTGTAAGATGATTAAACACTCACTACTGAGTAATACTGTTATTATCAGCACCAGCACTGTTAGCATCCGTCAGATTGGACAGGTGATGACAGCTGTAATATGTAATATTTTTCACATGCTGTAATTCAACTTAGATTCAATTTTGATTTATGTCATATTTAATATAACTGATAATTGCACATGAATTAAAATATGTAGATTCTGTTTCAACAAATACGGCTATTGTAAGTATTTAGAGCCTAATCCTCTTAAAGATTGTCTGCTGTCACACCAGCAACAGGCAGTAATCCACAACAGTAACTTTTGGGACAGTAAGAAATCTGATCCTGGACTTTATTCCTGATTCAAAATGCACATTGTTGTTGCCTGACAAGACGTTACTGTGTCAGATTAGGTGGTTATAGTCTTACAAATTGTAGTTGTGACGTTACAGACTAAATGGTCACTTACAAGTCATAACTTGACATGACCTGTATGGTGCCACTCGGAAAAAGTTGTTGGGGGACAAACACCGGAAACAACTTTGCGTAAATGATACTGGATGTCTTGTGCTCTGACAAGCCTAAAAAAAAGAAAGAACAACTAGGACATCGTGGGTTATATGTCCTTGTTTTGTTTTGTTTTTTTGTCAGAGCATCATGAGGTGTTGTCGACTATGACACCAAACACAGTCTAAAACAATCAATTCTTGTCCCTTATGCCCACTTTTGGACTTAATGTTCTATGTCTTTCTATTACTTGGAGAGTCACTTCATTTTCATTCATATCGCAATTCAAATATTAGTGAGTGATTAGAAATGATCAGTGATTAAAATGTCTGTATTCCATCAGATAGCCATCCAGAATCAGTTTTACACATAGAACAACTGTCATATTTCAAATATTTTGTACATTTAAAAGACTTTACAATATCATTTTTTTTTTCAACATATACAAGAATCGGTGCAATATCGAAAGAATCTGCGCAATTTCAGTATTTTTAATATCTGTGTTTTCTTCTCATGTGTTTTTATTTTTGTAAACACAGAATAGCCCTGTGAAATATCATTGTTTTCTACATTCAGATAAATCTTTCATATACGAATTTCTACATATGGAAGAATCTGTAGAATATCAACAGTACTTCTGTATCTTTTGTTTATTTATTTTGTGACTGATGTCTCTACATTTGTGCATCAACCCCTTTGCTGCTGTAACACCGCAAATTTCCCAGCTGTGGAATTAATGAAGGCTCATCTCGCCTTGTCTTAACATGAAGGTAACACAGAACACAACGTTAGCAGCATGGCTCTGCAATGCTGGTCGGTCAGAATGTCACTTTTATCCAAACTGAAATGTCTCCACAGCTATTCAAAGGTTTGTCATTGAGTTTTGTCCAGGCATTCATTCATTCATTGTCCCCAGAGAAGGAATCCTATTGACTTCTCCTCTGGTGTTGTCATGAGGTTGTCTTTAATGAATCTGAGTAAAATGTCTCCCAGATGTTGCTAAAAATTTGCCTCAAGTGATAAATTATAATAGCTTTGGTGGAATTTTGTATAATGTCAAAACATTTATTTGCTGGAACCAGATATCTGCAAAACTAGTGACGCTGTCATTAGCCTTAGTTGTTTTTAGTGGTTTGTGCTATTTATCATATTGTATAGTTTGGCATCATTTTCAGAGAGCTGTCATGATGTTCATGTTTGCTGATGGTCTGGATCTGTTAAGATGTTTTTCCCCACAGTCAGTACTGTTTTTCTCCTGTGTGTAGCTCTTACTGGTGGTCATCTCTTCATACCTGTGCTCCTAGAAATGTATTTTACACTACAGTGCCTTTTATGATTTGGAATCATAGAAATAGCAACAGGATGAAAACCTCTGTTGATCTTTTTTCAAACATTGTCCTTTGAGACACGATCAGTCAGCGGCTCAGCCTTCCATAAGCGTCATACAGGGATATAAAACGCTCCGTGTCTCTGCAGGTGACTTCCGTTTGTGTGACGATACATCTCATCGTCAGCTAGTTCTTAGTCGGGAGAAGCACTGGCTGCTCAGATTAAAGTTTCATTGTTTTGTATTAGCCTGTTCAACAGTTTAATGAAGTGAGTCACAGTTACATCAGATAGGAGAGCTAATCTGCTAATCCACAGGAACAAAGACAGACAGATTACACACACACATACACACACACACACATTCAGCAGTGCTCAAGTAATGTTCTGTCAGCAATTGAACCCTGTTGTCTGCACGAGAGATTAGCTCAAATACTGTCTAACACGTATGTGCATCCGGTTCATTTTTAATTCACAAAAGTGCCCTTCAGAGGCTCTACACAGAACACCAAAAGTAGACGTGGACATGTGATAGTGCAACACATAATTTCAAAGCCATGCGAATAAATCTGCTTCTTTTACAGCCTCTGCTCTTCTGGTTTTAGACTTTCCATTATATTTCTAAATCTGACTGGAGGAATTTGCTTCCATTCAGCCACAAGTGCTTTACTCATGGTTCAACTCTGGTGTTGGAGTTCCAGTTCTTTCGCACCGCAATAAAAAACTTCTTATATTGAAAATTATATTGAAAATTTCATCTCAGCCTCAAGAAGAATTCAAATACATTATTCCTTTCATCCTGCAGTAGTCCAGATTTTTATTTCGTTTTTTTTATCAAATCTGTTGGGATGGTAGGTGAACTGAAGGGCGTCAAGCGATGCAGGAAGGCTGGCTGTGATGTGTGATTTGACGAGTCGTTCAAAACACTTCATCACAATCGGTGTCAGTGCGATGGGGCGATAGTTATTCAGACAGGCTACAACTGATTTCTTTGCCACTGGAACTATGGTGAATGTTTTGAAGCATCTGGGGACAATGGCTTGACTTGAGGGAGATGTTGAAAATGTCAGTCAGCACATCTGCCAGCTCGTCAGCACAGACTGTGAGCACACGTCCCGGGATGTTGTCCGGTCCTGTCGCTTTTCGTGGGTTGATCCTGGCTAGGGTCCTCCGTGTGTCTGCTGCGCTGATGGTGAAAGCTGGCCTGACAGATGAAGGAGCAGGACCAGCCTTCTCTATGATTGTCGGGTTAGATGCTTCAAAGCGTGCAAAGAAATTGTTAAGCCTCCTGCCTGGTCTT
Source organism: Stegastes partitus (assembly GCF_000690725.1). Classification (NCBI taxonomy): domain Eukaryota; kingdom Metazoa; phylum Chordata; class Actinopteri; family Pomacentridae; genus Stegastes; species Stegastes partitus. Next base: position 1,803,447 of record NW_007577738.1, on the reverse strand, counting down.
GTAGTCTGTTAGTGCCTGGACACCCTGCCACATCCGTCTGGTGTTTCCTGTGTCACAGAGGTGTTCCTGGGTTTTGAGAGCTCAGATCTGGCTGAGCGAAGAGCAGTCTTGTCTCCCACTCTGAAGGCTGCATCACGGGCCGTCAGCAGCGAGCGCACCTCTGTTGTCATCCAGGGTTTTTGATTTCTACGTGCAATGTGTGTAATGCACAAAGGCCACTCATATACAATTATCACCTGTCTCTGTCGTAGCCCTAAACTCTAAACAGCTTTATAGCTGTTTTTCCTAAAAATCTGTTGGATAGCAAAGTTTTCGGATTGTCAAGGGTCGGATTATCGAGTCACAGCTGTAGAAAGGTAGTGAATATTGGACGTAAATTCAGCAGGTGGATCCAAACATGGCCCCTAATAAATGTTAATTGCAGTTGTTGATAATTAGTGAAATAGATGGGTGTAAATAGGTTCCCTTTTACCAACAACACGCCTACGAATGTCAGTACAGAAAGCAAGTTAACTCATGATTTGCTAAAGCCATATTTAACTAGTTTTCAGATGAATTCAGGCAGCTTCCTCAGCCTCACAACCACTGGCCTTTTTAAATAAAGTTCTAAATGTTCCCAGATGCTAGTTTCCCAGGTGCACTGTAGTGGGTGGTGCCTAACACACAATAGAAATGTTTGAGTGCTGAATGTATGGATTTAACTCAAACGCACTTTACATTTTCAGCTCTTCTCTGTTCATCCAACAGAGACGTTACAAGCTATTGAGGAGGTCAGAGGTCGCTCATGCTACCTGTCACCATGGCATTGGTCTGACACGTTATCGCTGGTCACCTGTCTGTCCTCCGCCTGTCTGTCAGTCAAAACAGATTACCCACGAGGCCGTGCAACCAAAGTCACAACTTCTTCAAGTGTTTGTCTTTGGCCTCGCATGCATGAATGGCTCGCAGGTCGCGTGTCAGCTCGAGTGGTCACACTGCACATCAAACTGTGACGGCTTTTGTGACTTTACACGCCACGGCGGAGGAGTCTGTGTGTGTGTGAAAGGTAAACACAGTCGGTCGCTCTGCCGCTGCGCCGACATTAAGCCTATTTTCCAGCCAGAGGTCAGCATGAAAAGCGCATTGTTGTGTGAATCGTGGCGTCCCGCTGCCGCCGACACCACCGCTACTTCTTAACCTCCAGGTCCGAACATTCAGCTGCACAATGGTGAGCGAGGAGCAGACACTTCCTGTTTCCAGAGAGTTATTCTGTGCCGTTTGCTGTGCGAAGCAGCTGCAGAATGCTGCGTAGAAAGTGAATGGCAGTCAGAGTGACAAAAGGCGAGCATTGACGCTGTATAGAGTCTGCTTCCATACATGCAGTCAGACGGCGGGATGGATTGACTGCAGTTGTTTAACAGTACAACAGACTGACAGGCCGGTGGCGGCGGTGGCGCTCATGGAGACGACCGAACTGAGCTGGCCCGGGCCGCCAGGTGCTGTCACTACTCCTCCCAGATCAATTGTCTTGTCAATCCCATGTCAGGTTGCTGTTCACTTACGGAGCTGTTCACAGTGACGAAGGGGAGTCAATGAGGCCGGTTGGATTGTACTGTCAAGTGTCACAAGGTCAAAATGACCTGTATGGCCTGCCACAATGGGGATCAGTAGCATTTAGAAAATATTGGATTGTGAATGTTTTTGACAGATATTGCCATAAAAGTCACGATTTTAGTCATTTTTGCATCTCTCTATGACTTTTTTTTTATCTGTACCAAACAAGCATGTTACCGTAAGTCTAAAAAAAAGAAAAGATTTGTAAGTTGGACTATCTCTGTAGCATCACAGTGCTTAATATAATAGTATTTGTGACTCATTTTAACTTTAGCAAAATATTAAACCTCCTGTGATTTGGATATTGCAGATAAGCTAAAAATAATTACATAAAAATGGGAAAAAAGATCATGAGAGAAAAACAATGTGAATGACATGAGCAGGGTCATATATGAAATAATTTTTAAATGCATCTGACACTTTAGTTAAAAATTATTGACTTGTTGCTTAACCAGCAACTTGCTGCCAATACTGAAAATCCAAAGCCATGAAGATGATCAGTTTAAAATTTTGCTGTGTTGATATTAAGTATAACATCGACCCATACACAGTATTTTCCTTTGCTTGTTGCTAATTAAAAAGAGTGAAGAGAGATAAAAAGTTTGATAATTTCTTAGTGTGAGAGCTGAACAAATGTGGGTTTTTTGACAAAAAAGTCCAGATCCAGAATGGAACCAAGACACACAATGAAAAATAAGCAACAGTACGCTGATATTACCTCTACAACTTGTAATAGCAGTAAGACTGTTTCTCATTGTTTTATTATGAAACTAGTGATGATTGTCATTAATCCTCAGATTCTTTTGTTAATTAATAGCTACATTAATGAAATCCCTGGAGATAGTTTTAAAAAACAAATCATTACAATGTCCAAAAATCCTAAATGACGAGTTCAATTTAGTTCAAAACAGATGACAGAACAGTCCAACGTCTGATGACAAGGATGAAAAACAGACAAAACCGCAAAAAATATAGAAACTGGAATGGAATGTAAGGTATTTATCTTAAAGAATGACTTTGGGAAATATTTCAAATGATGTTTCATTTTCAGATTAATGACTTTCATCCTGCAACAAACAAACTGTATCCATAAGACCCAAATACGATAAAGACTGGACTGTGCCATTTTTGTTGCCTTCCAGTTTATCTCTCTTAACAGAAGAGTGTTCACTCTGAGGAGGACTCCTCCATAAACTGCTTTATGGCCTTTTATATGTGTGTGTGTGCAGCTCTGTGTTACATATTAACTGATGTGCCCGTAAAGTTGGTGTGTGTCTCCATAGTGACTGGATGAGAGGAGCGTGTCTACTTCACTCTCTCTCTTTCATATTCAGGTTGGAGGCTTTATTAGTTTGTCAGGTACAAACTTTATTGTGCAGCAGCACACATTCAGCCCCCCCCCCCCCACCACCACCGATTAATATACAGATCAAACCCTTGGACGCTGCTATTTTTAATGCAACTCAAACATCACTTGTGAGAGAGAAAAGAAACACTGCTGGTGTTTTTGATGTCAGTGTTGGTTTATCTGTATGCCAGAGAGTTACTGTATTCCACATCAGAAGGGGAGTTTAAAGAGCTGTAAACACTGCTTTTTTGTCCTTTCTAGCATTTCTCATTCACATGCACACTGATTGTAACAAGCTGCTCAAGGACACTTAAGCATGTGGGCAGGAGGAGCTGGGGATTGAACCGCCAAACATGTGATCAGTTGATGTCTTACTGTTGCTCCCACTGAGCCACAGGCGTCCCTTCGGGATGCCAATATTGGATGGTCTACCGCTTTGGTCCAGATTTGAATTATCTCAACAACTGGCATGAAATTAATTACAGAGGCTTTATCTCCTGACTTTTCTTTGCCAAATATGTGATGGATTGCCATAAAATTCAGCACAGACTTTCATGTTCCCCTCAGGATACATAGTAACTTCATTGATCCCTTAAGGCCGATTCATGGTTTCTGCATTACTGATGCAGACTTTGAAAGCAGACAGCAGATGCACACATGGTTCTCTTCATACTACAATAGGTGTGCGTTGGTCTGCAGGCAGTCGATTTTACTGTACCACCTGGTCAAGAATAATTCCTGAGGTGGGTCGAGTACAGTGGTCAGACATACCACAGGATTTGTAGAGAATCTCGAACTATCTTTGGACTCAGTTGATGGAAAGCATGTACAAATCAAAGCTCCTTCAAAGTCCAGTAGCAACTACTTAATTTCCAGCTCTTGGAGTCTATCCCAGCTGACTTAGGGTGAAGGCAGGGGACACCCTGGACAGGTCGCCAGTCTATCACAGGGCTACACTTAGAGACAGACAACCAAGCACACTCACATTCACACCTATGGACAATTTAGAATCACCAACTACCCTCAGCATGTTTTTGGACTGTGTGGGAGGAAGCCAGAGAACCAGGCTGTACGGGGAGAACATGCAAACTCCACGCAGAAAGATCTCGGGTGTCCTCACCAGTATGCAAACCGGCGACCTTCTTGCTGCTAACCACCGCTCCACCTTGCATCCCCAGAGTTTGTACAGTGGAAGTAAAATGTAACAATGACCAAAACGGCACTATGGCAAAGAGTCAAAAAAAGAGAGACAGCTGGAAGAACCTGGTGGTACAAATCCCAATGGGCTGTCACGTCAGTCGACTGGTGAACAGTTGAAAAATCTGTTCAGTTTTTATCGGCCTTGTCTGTGTGTTCATGGGAGTGTGCTGCCGTACACAAGTAATCAACCCTCACCAACCCTTCCTGAAACACACTCTTGTAGTCCCCACGGATACGTCCTGGGTTGAATTTCTTTCCTAGTACACCCCTGGCTGAAAGTAATGATTATTTTCATTACTGATTTATTGTTTAGCCTATAAAATGTCAGGTGACATCCTCAGATAGCTTGTATTGTCTGAGTAGCAGTGCAGAGCCCAAAAATATTCAGTTTACGGTGCTCTAAAACAGAAAAGCAGCAAGTTTTCACATTAGAGAAGCTGGAGCCAGAAATTTTATTTGATTATGAGAATTGTTGCCTATTAATTTTCTGTTGTTCAACAAACAGATGAAATGACTATATGCTAAAATCTAATTTTTAAAAAAACATCTGGAGACAGTGAGAATCTGTTGATGTTTAAAAGCTTTAACTTCTTACTGCTGTCCACTGACCTCAGATGGAGTCTCAACTAAAATACAATCTGTTTTTGTCAACAACATTCAGTCCTCTGTCAGAAACTCAACACTCCGCCTTGACAACAGCGGGATTGTTTACCATGGTAACGCATCAGCGGTGTCATAGCAACCGGCTGCTGGCTGAGCAAGGAGATGATCTGATGGATACTTGATCTCTTTACATCTATCTGTGTGTTAGCCTGTCTTCTAAGAAAAATATCAACAAACTGAATGACATAATCTCCTGTGAGACCCCGAGAGAGAGCATCAGTCTGGTCAGACAGGTTTTTCTTTACAGACATAACGGTGACTAACACATTTTAAACATCATGGGTAATAATCAGTGTCTGTTAACAGGTACTTGATGTAAACCTGGGGTCTCATTTATCATCAGTGCTTAGAAAAGGTTCTAAATTCTGTTGTAAGTGAAATTTTGAGTGTGCGTAAGTACAAAAAAATCCGTATTTATCAAACGTGCATACAGGGGTCGTACGCACATCAATAAGTCCTCAGTACTGATAAATCCCACTTGTTCTTGACCTCCGTGCTCGTGAATGTTGCCTTCAGAAACGCCTCCAATAAACTAGGTACGGCAACAACACGCGTGTTTATAAAACAGCCGCAGATTTATTTTTTCCTCACCTGTCATCATCATCATGGCAAAAAGGGCGAAAAAGAGGAACTTTTGTGAAACTGAAACCGAGGTACTTGTCAGCGAGGTTGAAGCAAACCAGAAAATATTGTTTGGTGCGTGAAATGTTGGGATAAGCAGCGAAAGAAAAAATACTGCAGACAAGATAACCACTGTAGTTATTACTGTTGGATCAGAGGAGAGATCGCCAGCAAAACTTTTTAAAAAGTGGGTTGACGTTAAGCTCAGTGCCAAAAAACGCATCACAGTCCATAAAAGAGAAATGACTGCAACTGGAGGAGGACGAATTAATACCAAACGTTCACCCAGTGGATAATCCTGATCACATACAGATGAGATGCTTTAATAACCAAACAAAGTCCAGCAAAAACATTTCTACACTGTGACACTCATCAAAAAGCCAGCCGTCTTCAATAGCTCCAGCTTGGAGACGCACAGCCACAGAACTGTTCTGCACAAATCGCAGATTATTTGAACGTTGATTGAATGAAACCCTTTTCTATTAACGCAATTCAATTCATTCAATGTTAGTGCTTTGATTTTGATGTGGGTGCTGTCTATGGCTCCACATATGTTTGGGAATCCAGCAATGACGTGAAGTCCCCGTTTGATTTGGGCTCGTTGGTGATGGCTGTAAGGGAACTAGATGTAGGCTGGGGCCAGGGGAGTTATGGCATCCAACACTGCCGGCTCAGAGGTGTCTGGAAATGCTGCATATCTCCAGCCTCACGCTGGAATGTGCTGGTGGTCAAAATCCCCGAATGCTTTCTATTTGTAGTTTCACTTTTCTACCGCTAGATTATGTGCACACGCATGGTCAGAGTTGTGCGTATATTTACGCACATTCCTACGTATAAGTACAAGTTGATAAATTCCATACTTTGCGTAGGAATGTTCATACATACTCTCTACACGCATATCTGTGCGTACACACTGATGATAAATGAGGCCCCAGGTAATAACAGTGCAACGTTCAGCCTGTATTTGTTGAGATTTTGGAAAACTGACACAATTCAAGATATGCAGAATTATACATTTTTAAACTGCATAAACAACTATCATTGGATTGTCCAAGGAGACTTGAAAACATATTGATTAGCAGGAAAGTTCTGTAGAATTAATGAGCACCTTTTTCTAATTGGAGTTCTGGGGTTTATTTCTAATGGACATCAGAAATAATAAAAACCTCAAAGTGTATCTAAAAATTTGTGACTCTGACAAGGGGTCAAATTCTGTGAGACCAAAGGGAGGCAAATCAGCCTCAAAACTACTATAACCAGTTGTTTGTGTGCCCAACTGCATGCTGTATCTTTGCCTAAAGCACCTTATTTCTGTTCCTGCAAGACCAAGAACCTCTTACAAGCTTTACTCACAATTTTATTGAACAAATCCAAACTAAGTTTAGCTCCTGTAACATAATTCAAGGTGTAAAAGAAGACTGTGGAATAAGGACATACTGGATGATTCTAATATCACAAATAAATGAGGTGACAACATGTCTTGTAATTTCAATAATTTTAGAAAACAAAGTTATGTTGTCAAGTAATTGACAGAAAAATGCAGTGACAGTGGTCGCAGTAACAACAGAAATACAGTTTTCGTTTTTTAAGTGTTTCACTGCTGCCCAAAAGTTGAAACAAATACATTTTGGAGTCTCTTTTTTGTTCAAAGCATAGTTGCATATGCATATAGAACTGCCGCAATTTTCCCAAGGAAACAACAGAAATGCTGCTGTAGTTTTATAGTTAGTTGTGGATCTAATTTTCCTGACCTACATGGTTCTTTAGATGATGTGGAAACATAAACAAGGGTTTGCAAAGGAGACTTAGTTCCTGCTTTAGTTCGTCTGGCTCTGTAGCAGCTAGAACTTTTGGGGGTTAAAGGGACTAATAAAAAAAAGCATACGATCTTTGTGTTACTTTGGTCTTAGTTCTTACCTGCATGCGTCCAAGCACTATCTTGGTTTGTTCATCCTAAGCCGCATTACTGACATGGCTCCCAGTACCACCCTATAGCTCTTACCATTCTGAAGGATGTGGCATCTGTAAATCAGGGGAAAACATTAAGTTTTATTCAGATTTGAATAAAGTACAGTGCAGGATGGCCAAAAACAGTCTTCATTTAATTGATCATAAGACAGAAGTAATTTTTTTTCATCCTCCCATCACCACAAGCATAACCAGCCACTTAGGGCCACTGACAGCAGACCTACCCATACCAGGAATCTTTGTATTATCTTTGACTCTGCACTGACATTTGACAAAAAGATTAACTCAGTGGTAAAAGGGTGTTATTTTCAACTGAGGATCATTGTCAAAGTGAAATTTATGCTGTCTTTAAATGACACAAGAGCTGTCAACACAGCATTCATTTCTTGAAGGATGGATTACGACAACTCTCTGTAAGTTCAGTCCTCTCTGTGTCGTCTGTAGCTGCTGCAAGAGTCCTAATGGTACTACAAACATTGAAAGCATCACTCCTGTACTGGCACCAATGCACTGGCTACCTGTTAAATACAGAACAGATTTTGTTATTCTTTGTTTTTTTCTGAAGCTTGCAGTGGCAGCTACAGAACTCTGGAGTGGCCTTTCTCTTTTATTCAAATGTTCCTTCTCCATTGACATTTTTAGGAAAAATCTCTTGACATACTTGTTTTCAATGGCTTTGTTTTTTTCCCCTGTACTAGCAGTCTTAATATTTTAGTTTGTTTTTATTTGATCTTAGAAGTTCATCTCTTGTTTGTCCCGTTTTTTTTTAAAAAGCATTTTTATATTAAGTGATCCAGCAACTGTTTAACTGTTCTCTGTCTTGCTTTTTGCATGTTTTTTTTGTTGCCTGTCTTATTTTGCGTACATACACTTCAGTAAGCGCAGGTTGCTTTAAAATGCTCCATATAAATATACCTGATTTGATTTGCTCCTATTACACGCTGCAGTTTAGTCATGTTGGATAGAACGGCGGTTGGCCTGAGTTTTGGGGCGACATTGGGGTGGAGTGATGGTGGGGGTCCAGCAGAGGAAAATAATGGTGGAGGTGTCGGGTGGCTCCTCGCAGGAGCCCCAGAGAACCTGGCCTGAGCCGTGGGGTGGAGTGATGGCAGGAGGTGCACTGTGGGGTCATTAACAGGGCGAGGTCACGGCCTTTTGGGAGCAGATTATAGTAATGAGCTGGATAATGGAGCCAGTGTGTGTGTATTGATCTGAGCTGGTCTATGGGGATTCATAATGCGGTCTCTAAATCTGCCTAATGACGAGCTGTACAGGGGTTCTGAGTGTGTGTGGAGTTTGGAGTCGATACTATGAAACACACTCATACACACACTTTGTCAACCAGTAACTAGAAATACTTCCAAGCTTGTATTTTGTCCTGTAGGGCTCTGGAAAAACTTTGTTCGAGAGAAGCGAACAGATATAAAGGGCCTCTAAGTCGGACTTTGCTGCTGTTGCCATTGTGTAAATTGTAGAAGCTGACCATTGACTGGAGCATATATGCAGTGATACTGAAGAAAAACATTTCTCAGAATAAATTGAAGAAAAAAAAATAAAAATAAAAATATGCATTGGTTGATGTTGAAGCATTTTCAGTGTCGTTGCCCTTTTATGCTGAGAAATCTCACCAGCTCCGACATGTTAATTGTCTTAGTTTAGTGTGTGAGGATGCTAATGGATTTGCTAATTAGTGCCTAACACCATGTGCAGCTGAGGCTGATGAGAGGAAAGGTCAGAGCATCACAAAAGTCAGTAGGATTCATCCTCTGAGGAGCATGAATATCTGTACAGAATTACATAGTAATATTTCTGGCAGTTGTTGAGATGTTTCAGTCATTAGCATGTAGACACTGTAGATCAAAGCTTCATCTGTTGACAGTGATGGAGATGCTCATCTTGTTTTTGTGTGTGATTGTGTGTGTGCAGGGTTCAGCAGTCGTCCCAGGTACGTGAAGGTGTTCATCAACCCCAGCAGCCACAAGAAGGAGGCCGTTCACATCTACAGAGAACACGTGGCTCCTCTCTTCAAGATGGCCGACGTCCGCACTGACATCACCGGTCAGTCCAGCCAACTGCTGACTCATCTACTGAACACATATACGAGAATACAGATAATTACATCAGTTTATGTTACATGTATCATAGTAAAGACGCTGTGTCGGGCTAGTAGAAGTGTTGCAGATGTTTCGGCTGTTGGATCTTTATTGACATCAGAGAAGACGATATGAAATCTGTGTGTGTGTGTTTTATGTGGATGTGGAGGAGGTCCAAAGGTCAGAGTTAATGGCAGTTTCTGGTCGCTAGGTAACCTGATACAGGAGGCGGAGCTTAGCCCATCTGTTGTGACAGAGGGAGACAAACTCCTCTTCTCTCCTCCTCCTTTCTCCTCCCTTGTTTACTCTCTCCTACGTTTCTTCTCCTCTCCTCCTTTCCTTTCCTTTCCTTTCCTTTCCTTTCCTCTTTTTCTGTGTTTCCTCGTCTCTCCTCTCTTGTCTTGCTTTCTCCCCGTCTTCCTTTCTCTTGCTTTCTTCTCCTCTCCTCCTCTCAGCAGATGGTGTGATATCCGTTGTCCCACTTTTTTTTTGGCAGGCATCAGACACACACTTGTGTACATCTGACCACACACATGCATGAACACTTTATCTCTGTCCATCTCAATGTCTCTCCATCTGCTTACCTCTTTTTTCCCCTCTCTCTCTCGCTACCTGTCTCTCTTTCTGTCTCTGCAGTAACAGAGAGGAAGGGTCATGCTCTCTCAGTGATGAAGGAATGCAAACTGGATGAATATGATGGGTCAGTTGTTTGTCTCTCACTCCTGTGTTTTGCTTTGTTGAGAATTTATCGCTATTTTGCCATGTAAAACCTGGATTTCCTGCTATAAATATTGTTATATTAATATTCTGATGTTACTGTTTAATGTAAATTAGATCATGCTTAGTAGTCTGTAGTATCTCAAAACATACCCGCCAGATGGACTGTAAGTTGCCATTTAAAAGTAATGTTTTGCTTAAAAGGCAAACTAGTTATGTTAACATAATAACTGGAAGTTTACTATGCGCTGTGGCATGGTATCAGTACAGAGATTTTTAAAAGGTATTGTATCCTCCCTGAAAAAGGCAGTGTTTTTATGGGCAATAGCAGTCCCTCTTTGATCAACCATTTGCTTACTGTTGCTTTGTGTTCTTGCACATTGACGCTCCTATTAATTATGAAGGAATCCGGGTTTAATTTCAGACAGAGGTAGAATAGTGACCTTCAGTTTCGCTCAAACAAATTGTTGATGGCTGATTTTATCAGCTGTAGCCAGATGGCTAATTAAACTAACTTTAGTTCCATGAGTCGGTTGAAAACTGTCTCCAGCTGCATGTTTTAACCCTCTAAACACCAAGCAGTTTCTGGGTATGTTTTTTTTTTTTTTAGCCCCTGCCAAATTTTTCCTCACTGTTGGTTCAATTTTTACTGCAATATATATAATAAGTCCTGCACCTCTTTGGAAACAGAACAACCATGACTAGAAGTAGAGAGAACTCAAAAAATGTCTTTTATGCACTGTAAGAAACTTCTAATGCCATAGATCATAAAAAAGAAACTAAGGACCTACAGGTGTTACCATTATTGGTAAATGGTGAACCTACATACTAAAGAGGATTTACTACATACATACATACATACATACATACATACATACATACATACATACATACATACATACATAC
>NW_007577738.1:1789999-1792265 GCF_000690725.1 Stegastes partitus | reverse complement strand
TTAGTTATGAATTAAACATGTACAATAAAGTAACTTTGATGAAATGCCATGATTTTAAGCTTAGATTTGCTTACTTACTAGAATTTCACATTGCAGATGAGTAGTTCAAGAACCAGTGGAAAGTTAAAAATCCAGCAATTCTTTTGGGGATTTTTTTTTTTTTTACCGTTTCTGGCTCTGACAAATGGTGGCATTATGCAGATTTTTATTTTAAAAAATAGAAAAGTTTTGGGATTCAGAGGTTTACTGGTTTCTGCTGAATTATCATAAATGAAGGGAATCTTAAATATAAACTTGATGGCTACATAAATGCAAACATGTTTGATTATGGTAAACCAGAAAAAGCTTTTAAGAAGGCTACTAATATAAATTGCAGACAACATACAGTACGTAAGCCATGAGCTGAATGGCATTAAAAAGTCTCTTTACAGTAGAAAATGAAGCTAAAGGTTCAGCCTTTACATAAGAGTGACCATGTTTCAATTGTGACATCATTTATCCATAGTACACTGAACTGAACCACATAAACAAACAGACTGACCCAGACTGATCACACACACAGACACACACACACAGACACACACACACACACACACACACACTTAGGTCCACACAGGTGACATGAACATTATTAACATTATTAATGAAGTGAAAGTAACGTTTGGTGCACAAGAAGCAAACAACACATCAATAGCAACAACATTAAGTACAAAAACACTGATCAAATTCTCATTACTGTATCTGTGATGGTCCGTGTGTGTGTGTGTGTGTGTGTGTGTGTGTGTGCGTGCGTGCGTGTGTGTGTGTGTGCGTAAGCGGCTTTTGTGCTCAGCCCTCATAAAGCTTAATGTGCTTAGAGAAGATTAGCTCAGCGTTGCTAAGCTAGCTGCTGAGCGTGTGTGTATGTGTGTGTGTGAGGGAGGCTGCGCTGGTGAGGATTTGGTTGAAACCTACATTTACCAATTAGACTGGCTGTCACCGTGGTGACCAGAGCTGCAGGTAATCCCATACAGGAGGAGGGCAAAAGGGCGGAGTCTGTTTACCTCCTATTTTCTGCAAACACAAAGTCTGAAGATGAACCATCTCACTTTTCTGTGAAAATAATGAAACACGAAGGGAATTGTTCCCCCACCTGTACAAAATCTAGAAAAATGCAACTTATAATAGCAAACAAACAGCAATATCTGTACAAAACTGAGTAACAGTAAGAATTTTTTTAATTTAAAGACACACCTGCAGGGTACAGACCTGTATACAGTGTCGTGAACAAGTTTTTGCCACCTTTTTCGAATTCTTATTTTTTTGAATATTTCGACCGCTTAAAGGTTTAAGGCCATCAACCAAATTTTAATTACACAAAGATAGCCAAAGCAAACACAAGATGCAGTTTTTAAATGATGATTTAATGTTTTAAGGGAAAAAGGGTATTCAAACCTACCTGGTCCTATGTGAAAAAGTAATTGCCCCCCTCGTTAAATCCTGAATTAACTGTGGCTAATCACATTTTTTTGAAAGCTGAGTTCAATTTCACTAATCACACCCAAGCCTGATTACCTCCAGACCTGTTCAATCAAGAAATCACTTAAACAGAACCTGTCTGACAAAATGAAGTCAGCCAAAAGATCTCAAAAATCTGTAACAAAATGCCACCATCCAAAGAAATTCAAGAGCAGATGAGAAATAAAGTAATTGGCATCTATCAATCTGGAAAAGGTTACAAAGCCATTTTTAAAGCTTTAGCACTCCAGTGAACCACAGTGAGAGAAAGATTTTCGTCCAAAAATCCAGCAGAACCGCATTTAACTGGAAAATTTCATGTTTTGTTTATCAATGAGCTCAGAAGTTCAACTATGCTTTCTGTAAAATTTTGCTCCCCTTAAACCACCCCCTTATAAATATTACAAAGTTCATGAGCTCAGTGGCAGCTACAGCTGTGAAAATTATTGCCGGCCTTTAAAATACAATTAATTTCGTTCATGTTTAAATGTCGTGTCTCGAACTGCAGAAGAACTGTAAGACATAAAACTGAAATATGAAGACTGTACTTCCTATTTTACATGATGAATCAGTTTCCACCTTCCTGTGTCTGCATCTCTGTCTGTCTAACAGTGAAGCAATTATGTGTGCTTTTATTGGGAAATTGAAGGTATTCACCATGAGGGCTGGGTATCATTAAAAATGTTACAAAGCATCCATCCATCCATTATCTATACACCGCTGAATCCTCACTAGGGTCGCGGAGGGCTGGAGCCTATCCCAGCTGACT
>NW_007577738.1:1785988-1789710 GCF_000690725.1 Stegastes partitus | reverse complement strand
AATCCTCACTAGGGTCGCGGAGGGCTGGAGCCTATCCCAGCTGACTCAGGGTGAAGGCAGGGGACACCCTAGACAGGTCTTCTGTCTATTGCAGCGCTAAAATATTAATACAAACTATTAAAATCTATTACAATAATTTGTTCTCAAGACTGCAAATGTGATCAGACATTCAGTGCTAGTCTTATGGTCTTTATATAGATGCATTTTGGTTAGTGCCAAAAAAACATGCGGGTTCAACATCCAGTCCCATTGTAAGGCAGTGAACACTCAATTTTCTGATATAAGAGCCAAACCTTTTGCTAATGGCTATGTACTATATTTAAGGTTACCTGCTCCAAAAAAAAAAATGGTAAAAATAAGTCACATGTGTGGATGTGTCACTTGTTTTCTTGTCGGCCATCAAAACTTTAAGATCTGTGAAATGTCTTATTGGATTTTAACCTAGATGAAATGACGTCTGTCTCTATCTGCCTTTCCACTTGTCCTCATACTGGTCTATAACCAACTGTCCTCATACTGGTCCATAGCCACCTGTCCTCATACTGGTCTGTGTCCACCTGTCTGTCAGGGTGGTGTGTGTGGGTGGGGACGGTTCGGTGGCGGAGCTATGCCACGCTCTGGTCCTCAGAGCTCAGCTGGATGCAGATTCTCCAGTAAAACCAGTGAAAGCAGTGCTGCCTCTGGGAATCATTCCTGCTGGTGAGACAAAACATCCTCATTTGTGTTATGGAGAAGCTGCTTTTGATGGTGTTTTGGTGCTTTTATTAATTGTCTGTCTCTCTGTTGTTGCAGGTTCTACAGATGTGGTTTCCTGTTCGGTTCATGGAGTCAGAGATCCAGTCACTGCAGCCCTGCACATCGTCCTGGGTATGGTCTATTTGTTTCAGATCTGTGGTCAGATTACACTAGTTCTGTAGTCACTTTGTGAAAATGTGTATCTGCATTGTCCTTGATGGGTTCTGTATTGATTTTATTGTTGGCGAGACCAGTCTTTCAATGGCTGCCCTTTATAACGTGCTCCTACCTTTTCTAAGTTCATGCTCAGATTATCAGATTGCCCAGGGTTAGTTCTGAATCTTGTAGATCTATAGTTGGATCACTCAGAATAGTCTCTATCTGTTCGTAGATCTGTAACTGCTTAGAACAGGCAGAGTCTTACCTGTTCTAAATCTATCATACTAGTGTTTTTCTTTATCAGTTTGTGTTGTCCAAGGAGATTTCTTTGTTGTAGGTCTACACAAATATCATCTTAGCTGGGTCCTTCCTGTTCTACTTCTATTGTTCCTTGGCCATGTCTGGCTTCTACTTGTTCTGTATCTGTAGTTTCATTTACCTGTCAGATATACCAGGATTTGTCTATTATAGGACCATAGTCAAGAGTCTGAAACTGAAGTCATGTAGTCCAAGGTATGTTCTGTGTGTTTAGACTTATATTGTCCTGTGTGGACTCTACCTGACTGGTCTACCGTCTTCTTCCTGGGTGGATCTACGTGTTCTAGATCTGTAGCTGTGGTATTGTGTTTGGACTGCTCCTGCTGTAGGTCTATAATGATATATGATTTGATATGATTTTAAGCACTCATTAATGTATATGTGTGTCATTTTGGATGCATTCTACCTGTTCTAGGTCTGTGCTTATCTCATTGTAGGTCCACTGTTCTAGATCTATTGTCACATTATTCTACCTGCTCTGGATCTGTGTTCCTGTAATCCTCATTGGACTGTTCTAGATCCATTGTCACAATATTCTACCTCTTCTAAATGTAATTCCAGGCAGCCTCTGCCTCTTCTAGATCTATTGTCACATCATTCTCTCAGTCATAAAGGTATAATTGTGTAGTTTTGGATGCATTCTACCTGTTCAAGATCACGTACGTCGAGTTAGACTGTTTCGATCTATTGTCACAACATTCTACCTGTTCTAGATCTGTGGTTCTGTCATCCTGAACACAATCCGCCAGCTGTAGATGTATAACTGGGACATCATGAGTGGGTTCTACCAGTAACAGATCTTCTTGTAATTTAAAGCTAGCCAATCAGGAGCTTGCGTTCTTGCTAAGTGTGATGCGATTGGCTGGTGATTGGCCAAACAGAGTTTGAGAACAAACAAACCGCAGACAGACGGCGTGACTGAAGTCTGGAGGGAGACAGCAGACAGATGTCTAACAGCAGGATCAGTTTCACTCTAAATCACAGGTTTACTCTGCTTCGTGTAGCCCCGCCTCCTTCGCCTCTGCCCACCTCCTCTCAGGTAAACCTGCCGACCAATCAGGTGGCAGCAGGGTGGGCTGCTGTGTACTAGTGACAGGTTGTGGTGAGATGGTGGTTCATTATAACTAATTAATACTGCAAGCTCGTTGTGTGTGTTTTTGTGTGTGTGAGACAGATGGGAGTATTCAGTGGCTCTAATGAGACTAATTCCTGAACAATAGAAATCAGTTAAAATTCCCAGGCAGGAAGCTGATTCCCACGAACACCAAGTGACTACAGGTGAGTTTCACTGTGTTTGCAACACAGCCAAGGTAAACATAACCACAGGGTCCTGACATGATATGATTTCAGAGCAGTCAGTGAGCTGGTAACTAAGGTGGACAACCATCACTACTGTTGCTATGGTTACCAGCTGTTTAACAGAGCCAGCCTGAGCACCAGTTCAAAGTTGTGGTTAAACCATTTACCTGAACTGCTTATGTTTAAGGATTGTAGCTGCCATTAAGGAGAGACAGATATGTCAACACATCATGCCTCTTCCTCAGTGAGCACTTTGGAGTTTTAGCCTTTTTTTCATCTTTATATGAAGCTACAGCCATCCAACAGCTAGCTTAGCATGAAAACATTGGAGAACAGGTACCCTAGCTATGTCCAAAATAACCGAATCCTCACTATTTCTTGGCTCAGAGCAAACTTCTGTTTTTTTTTTGTTTGTTTGTTTGTTTTTTTGTATTTCAGCGGTCCACACAGACTGTCAGTGTGAAATTTTACACAAAAGTTTCAATTTGAATGTAGTGTTTTAGGGGCAAATCAGAGAATTGTTACACCCCTAATAGATCATATAACAGCCAGCTGTCTACTTGCACTGTGTGCGAGGAGACATGATGCTCTTTCCCACAAATATCTGGGATTTAAGTATTTAACATGGGCTACTTACAACATAAATATTGAACAAACAATGTTATTGAATTTAGGAGACGAGGCACACAGAAACTGCTCAGAATTAAGAATTAATTAGATTAAGCTGGGTAAATTTTGAAACACTGCTTTTGTGCAAAATCAACTTTCACCCACACCAGGCATTGCAGCTCATTTGTGCAAATTCTTCCATTCACATTACAACCAAAGTCAGCATGGTCCCCACTGCACATGCACAGAGGACATAATGTTGGATAATGTTGCAAATTTGGGGAAAAAAAAATCTTAAATATCAGGACAACAGAACAACCTGTTTGATTTAAAATTGAAATATAAATTAATACTAATGATGAATACATTTAGAATTGTAAGTCTAGTATATTATCTATTGTTTATGATTTTTTTTTTTTAAATATACATATTGGTTGGACCTTTAAGACGCACTGCAGGTTTGATCTTGGTGACACACTGACCATCTCAGCTTTAATCCTGCACAACACACACAGACACAGAAACACACTGACAACATGCCATATGGTGAGGAAATCAGATTCTGTCCAGAGAGACAGACAGGCAGTCAGTCAGTCAGACAG
>NW_007577738.1:1757311-1781577 GCF_000690725.1 Stegastes partitus | reverse complement strand
CTCAGCTTGACTGCTTAATTACAGACAGAAAAAATCTCTGGAAACAAAACACATTTAAATCTAATAAGTTAAATATAACTAATGCAGAAAGTACATTCATCTCATCATATATATATTGTTCAGACTTGTTTGAATGCATCTGTGATATTTGCAGCAAAGCAAACATGTCCAAAGTGCAGAATATAACTTCCTTTTACTTTTAAGCTCTGGCCTCCACAGCTCTTTACTTTTAGATTGATTTGTTATGTTCCACTGATGCATCTACATACTCAAAATCTCTTCTTTTTTAACATCACTGGTGCATCACTTAATAACTGATTTAATAAGTATTGGCAGAAGAACTGGTTAAATTACAGATATTACAGTAGTGTGTCAATGTTTTGATGTCATGTTTAAAAACTAAATCTGATCCCCTGTTTCTCAGAGACCAAGACCCAGACCTGGACCCAGAGCCAGGTGAGCCGCTATTTGTCTGTTTTCAGTTGTACTGATGTGAACAGAAGGTCAAAGCTCGTTCAGATTTCAGTCACTGTCAACCCGTCTGTCTGTGTTTTGTCTTTTTGTGATTGGTCAGTGCAGAAGGAGAGGAGTCCTGGACGACCAATCAGGGCCTATATCTGAGCATTAGCATCATGTCCATCCCCTGTCTGAGTCCACACGCACCTCAAGGACTGGCTCCAAACACCAGGTACAGTGTGGGTGGAATGAAATCGACCCTTCTGAGCAGTGAATGCACCACACTGCAGGCCAGTGCTGCTGCTAATGCTGACATCACTCCCCAATTCCTGTTTGTGACAGTGTGGCCAATGGCAGCGCGGCGCTGATCGCAGTCGGAAACACTTCCAGGTCAGAGTTCATCAAACACCTAAAGAGATACAGCAGCTCTAGTGGACAGGTGAGGGTAACTCTTTATTTTGAGGAAAAACTGAAACACTGCATACATTTTATGATGACAGCGCATTCGGTTTTGAAACCTTCCTTGAATCTTATTAGGCTGACCGTTCAGCATTTGCTTACTAAAAGCTGAAATAGCTACAGCTTGTCTGTATTTTGCTAGTTGAAACATGGCAACTTAATGCATAAGATCCTCCAAGTACTGAAGTTCCTGATTCAGAACTATGAAGTTTAAATTAGAATCAAAGTTGAACAGGGAGATTCTTGAAGCAGCTGTAATTTATATAAAGTGGTTACAGCTCTCACTGCTCCTCTAGTGTTGTTTGGGGCCTCAGCAGTTGGCAGTGAAAAATGCATGAAAATGCCTCACACACTACCTGCTCAGGACAAGACAGTAGACATAGATAACCTGCAACTTGGTGGTGAACACAGTGGACCATTTAGCAGCCAAAGAGTCCAGTTCGGTCACCTTTATTTATATAACACATTTAAAGCAACAGATGTTGATCATAAGTGCTTTGAATGTGAGATAGAGACAGGCATGTACTTCAGGAGATGGTAGAGACCAAAAACTGAGCTAAAAGAGAGCGAATATTGAAATTGTATTCACCAGGTAACCACAGACATGGCTCTAAATATTTGGGGTTTTACCTTTATTTGACAGGACAGTAGAGAGTGAGACAGGAAAGTAGGGAGAAGAATGGGGGAAGGACCTGCAGCAAATGGCCATGGGCTGGATTTGAACCCCTGGCCGCTGCATCGGGGACTATAGCACCAGTACATGGGTTGCCAGCTCAACCAGTTGAGCTATAGTGGCAGCCCGCATGGCTCTAAATAAATGATGATGTATACATATGCAACAGTTGGCCAACATGTTCATTGCATGTCAGTCTTGTGGTCACAAATGGCCAAAACTTACTTATTGCAAGATTAAACTGATGTTATGATCAGTTACTGAGCTTCAGACAAACAGTTTTTGGCTAAACAATGAAACCATCTGCACAAGCTTTTCATTTCAGCTGTTATTGAGTTGATGTTGATTTTGGCTCCAGCTGATTCAGTTTGTTGATGACGCTGATGTTTGTCATTTTAACCAGCAACCATTGTTGAAACTGAAATGCTGCTTCCTATATGTTTTCCACTGACGTGACATATTCATTATCATAAGAGTCTAATGAATCCAGGTTCTGCTGAATGGGAACTGGATCTAAACTGGAAATGCCCCCAATATGGGCTGTGTTCAGAGAAGTTCCATCAGCCGTCTCACGCTTGACCTCGCCATCTTAAGGCTCCAACTCTCACAGTTAAAAAAAACCAAACTGTTGGTGAGTAGATTAGCCTGGTTCAGCATGGCCTGGTGTGGCCTGAGAGACCGCACACTAACCCACTTACTAAATATACTGACTCTGTGGCGTTCACTGTCCTGAAGAGTAAATAGGCTGTTTACTGACTGACCCACATCCTGTCAGATGTCTCAGCGGCAAACCTGACGAAACAAGTGGACATGTAACTGTCCCAGTGCTGAAGCTCACCTGTTGGGTCTTACGGGCAAAGTGCGTGAAAATGGAATTTAAATCTGTGTGATCTGACATGAGAGCCACACAGGTCCAGTCTGCTTCCCTTTCCTTTAAGAGGTCAGACACATCTTTATTTATCGAGTCGGTCTCAAATTAGCTCAAAGTTTCCTATGAGTGATTCCCTGGTTGTCCCATCTGTCCACAGAGATAGGAAGACTCAGAGTTCTAAAAACACAGCTAAGGCCTTGTGTGAACCTCAATTAAACATGAAAACAGAACATTTTCATGCAGGAGGAGGATTTCATTTCCCATCATTTACACTGGAACTGACGGAAAGAACAATTAGAACAAGCAAAACCTGCCAGTGTTCATATGAGCGTCTGACTGATGCAGAAGTGAGGGAAGTATTTATATTATTTAAGTAAAAGTACCAGTAATACACTGTTAAAACACTGACAATCTTAAGTATGTATGATCAAGAAGCTATACTTGATGAGGTATATTATTAGGTTATTATTACTCACGCCCCAGCTTTATACGAGTATAAACAAAATACAGTTACGTATCTAAAAAGTTCTATAAAACTCCTGCAATTTACAGAAATACTTATCAGATATTATGGGTCGCCAATACTACACAGTAAAAATACTTAAAATCTGAACTATAAGTGTGTATTATCAAGAAGATGTACTTGAAGTGATTAAATGTACTCAATGCAGAGAAATAGTTGTTTAGAGTGTATAGTATATCTAATATTATAGTGTATCACTTGATTAATGTTAATTGTGCCCCAACTTTATTGTATCACTTAGAAATGTAATGCATCTAACCAGACTCTAACATGATGTAAAAAATCATACAAAATGATAAAAGTGGATAGAAGGATGTCGTATGTACAATAGAATGATATGTACAGATAACAGGAAGCAAAAGCATAAATATATGTACATAGATTAAGTATTTAGTTGGTTGAAACTGAGCTACAAAAATGTTTTCTTTACACGTTAATCTGCTGGATATTTTCTTGAACAATCCAATTATTGTTTGGTCTGTAAAATGGCGAAAAAAGTGACAAATGCATCCATCACAGTTACCCAGAGTGACACTTTTGTTTCCTTTATTCTATGAAAAGTATTCTTTTGCTGTAGTTTTAAAAGAAAAGCTGTAAATTGTCATATTTGAGAATCTGGAACCTGAAACAAATAATCCAAAGAGTGGGAGATTGCATTTTATAAACTTGTGAGAGTTACATTATTCTTTATTTCAACCTAATTTTAAAGTTAAAATATGTTTTGTATCTTCATCTGAATCTTAATTTGTAAAATAACTAGGATTTCAAGCTACCATAATGGAGTAAGAAACAATATTTCCCTCAGAAGTTCAGAGTGACAAGAAAGTACCTTAAATATGTATTTAAATACTGCACAGGAGTAAGTAAGTGTACTTTGTTACAGCGCCCTGCTGGACTCTTGTTGTAAGATGGACATGAAACCATCCTGTATAAACAGGTTTGTTTTTCATCATGAAGACAGACAGACAGAGAGACACAGAGATGGACACGCAGACCAGAGAACAGTGTGCTGGTCTCTGCTGCCCCCTGTTGGAGCTTCATGGTGTTGCAGCAGAGGACAGTAAACAGGAAGGAACCCAGTCTGTGCTGCACAACCACAAGCTGCTTAACGAGAATCTTAACGAGCCTTTCTGTCCTCTGCTCTGACACACACGCACACACACACGCACACACACATACACACACACACACTTACTATGTGACTGTCCTCCTGCAGTTCAGCTTCTCCTTCGTGGAGACACACTCTGTTTCTGCGGTGAGGATCCGGCCCCGCTTGCCGACCGGCTGGTCGGAGGAGGAGAGCGAGGAGGAGGGCGACCCCAGAACCACACCCATCATCCAGGCAGAGGGAACCGCCTTCCCCTGGAACATTGATGGAGAGCTGGTGGAGATCGCCAACGAAGTGGTCATCAGGTGGGACCCTCAGTGACATTATTACTGAAAAAAATATGTCCTGATAATTACAATAATCAGAAATGTTGTTACAATTACACTGAGTTACACAGAGCTGTAACTGTTGATGAACTGTTAAAAATTTAAATCAAAGGGACATCTCTGAAGGCATCAGTCCATGCAGAGAATTTCTAAGATAAGATAAGATATGCCTTTATTTATCTCGCAGTGGAGAAATTCACATTGTTGTCAGCAGCTTTTCACATAGAGATACACACACACTCGACAGAAGAAATGTACATATAAATATAAGTATAAGAAATAGTACAACAAGTATAAAAGTACACATAAAAGGAGAATAGTGCAAACAGAATATGAGAATGGGCTTCTGAATGGGGGTACATAGAAAAAGATATATATATATGCTGCACTATTAAAGAGAAAATCCACCAATTTTACACACAACATTTACTCATTCTATTAGTTTCTGCTGATCAAAGCAAAAACAGGCTATTCATTATTCTATACATCTCCTTGTTCTCCTCATTTGCGCCATAGCTAAAATAAGGTTGTTCTTTATCATTATAAGTTTCAAGCATCATGAAAGTGAAGATGTACCGTTTGACTATCAGACGATGCAGTTTTACTGTATTTTGTAGAGCCAGAGAAACTCTTGTAGTGGAACAGAGCAAATCAGGAGATTCACAATGTAGTTATTATCACTAAACTCTATTATAAAAGGTTACATCTGATTTGATAAAATGATCAACTTTGTTTGTATTGGTACTTACACCAAAATGTGTTTTTGTTTCAAATGCTGCTATCTGTATAAATAACTTCACAAATAACTGAACAAGATTTTCAACAAAATATTATCTGTAAAAACAAATTGCTAAATATGAAACATGATAAAATACTGGGCAGACTAAATTGATGTTTTCATATGTTTTTTCTTAACCTGGGCTTTTGCCTCAGCTGGCACGATGTCTTCAGTAGTGCTTTTGAACCTGAAGTTGCTTGGGTGCTGATGATACTTTTTGTCAATCAGGATCTCAGCAGCATTTTTTTTCTTCTCAACATCCATTGAACCCACAGGCATCTATCAAATACGCTTCATCGTCTTCACATCCTTCTCGTAAACAGCCTCAACAAAAAAAGGTTTATTAGCTTCCAAAACTTTAAAAAGATTCACTAATAAAAAGAAAAATATTCCACATTATCAATACAAGGCTTCATACTCACATCACATCCTTAAAGTCCAGTTGTGCAGGCAGGTGATTGGTTGCAACTTTATCATCAATTAACATGTATTAAGATTATATTTCAAGTAGAATCTATGTATGTTTACAGCAAAGCAAAAAATATAAAACTTTAGTTTGGAGTTCTTTGTTCTCTCGTTCAGATTTCAGAAGTTGATCTTTATCATCTTTAATGCTGTTGAGTAGAACATTTTACTGAAATTACGCTGCTTTTGCTCTGGTTTCATGCACATTTAGTCGTCCTCAGATGTATTCATACCCTCCCATTAAAGAAGGAAAAAAACTGCTGTCACTAAAATAAGTTGAAATTGACAAAAGTAATAATACATTTTTTTGAAAATTATGAAAATCATGACATTGCTTTTGAATTGTGGTTCAACAAAAATATATAAATATGTATATATAAAAGACATTTTTAACAATTATTACTTTTTTCAGTTTGTAGTTATTTGAGTGACTATTGCGAATTTTGCATTTTCTTTAATGGAAGGGTATGAATAAATCTGATAAAGCGCATGCAATGGTGTCAACACAGCCTCTATTTGGAAAAATAAGAGGCAGCACAAGGTTCTGTACTGGGACCTTTACCTTTATCCCTGTAAACAATATTGTCATACCAATAAACTCATTATCTGCATTTTTATGCTGATGATACAGTTTTGTACACATGTGGCTCCTCTGCCTGTAATGCTCTTTAATCATCTCTAAATAATCTTAAATTAAATACTGACATGGGAAAATGTGATTTACCTCTAGAACCAAACATTTCTATCTGTAGTGCTTAATGATACTGTAATTCTGGGGGTTTCTAGCAGCACAGGGGTCATTACAACATCAGGTCATACGCCTGTAACCATGGCTACCTGTCTCTGGGTCTTTAACATCCACCCAACTCTGTGCGTTGCGTTCAGGGTCCACCCAAGACTCATCACTCTGTATGGGGAAGAAGTAGATGAGGCCGAGTCGACCGTCTCCTGCAGCTGCATCTAAGGACAACGGAGGGTGATGCTGCTCTCCATGTTTAGTGGAACCAAGACATGTCACTATGGTAACACAGTGACTCAACAGTGCCCTCTCTAGGCCTTTACAGTTTTAGTGGCAACGTGAAGTAATGTAGTAGCGTAACTAAAAGTAGCAATAACAGATTTGCAGCTTCCTGTTTGACATGAAAGCTTTATATTATGGTTGCATTCCGGATCGCATAATTTGACTTTTTGCTTTAAGCACGTCATGCAGCTTCCCACACAAAGTAAATACTGTTTCATGCAGCGTGCATACCATTAAGACATGTTACTTTGTCATAGCATTGCGCCTTAAACTTTGACCAGCATAGTTTGTATCATGCAATGAGCTGCCATCAGTGGCTCAAGCTTGTTTATACACAAAACAGAGGATTGTGGTCAGAATAATTTGGAAAGGAATGGTGGCTTGCAGACTTGAAAATCCGACCAGCTGCAGTAGGACATCTGGGTGTGTTTGGCTGCTACACTTCTACATTTGACACACTGTGTATTGGGACGTACTAAATCTTGTTCTGGCATAATATGCAGTATAGAAGTATGGATACTGGAGCGCACCCAGATGTTTTAATCACTGCAGCTTTAACTATGAAACTAAATGTGTTGTATAATGTAGTCATAAAACTGCCTGATAAAGATTGTTTTATATTCAAAGAATGTTTACATTTGACTATGTTTTAATTACCACCTCTTCTCATGTCATTTGACCTGAATCTTAGGTTGTTTTTTTTTTTTAAATGTGTTTAATCTCATCCAGTTTCTGGCTCTGTGGCACTAAAATATTCATGTGTTTAGTCATAGCTTGTTTTACAGTTACTAATCCCTTGTTTGAATCCCATTTTGAGTTTTTCTGTGCAGACACTTTAGCTGCAAGCAGTAACAGTAGGATGAGTTTACTGTGTGTAAAGGCTGCAAACATTTTGTATTTTAATATGACAAAACTTTAAAAAAAAAATTTTAATACGGAGTAAGAGCTGTAATTACAATAAGGAAAAGTATGCGTTGTTGTTTAAATAGAAAATCTTTTATTTTAATAGAAAAGTGTTGACAAAAGCAGTGAGACTCCAGTGCAGAACAACTTTACATAAACAAGAGCAACAACAAAGTAATTTATTAAAATATTAAACCACATTTCTGTGTGATGTGCATTTGTACTAAATAAACAGAGGGGAGGGAAGCTGCTGTTTTAGCTGTCAGCATTCACAGAATACAGACACATAAAACAATGCTTTGAATACTCATTATCTTAAACATTTATTTTAAAATGCTGGTTTCAAGTAATCTTCCATCATCCAACCCTGTGACTCGACTCATTGCTGTTTTCTGTTGCATCTTTAACTTCACTTTCATGCTGGTAGTTTTGTCCAAAGTCGAGGAGCGGTATCTTGAAAAGTGCTCCATAAATTAAATGTGTTAAATTAAATGTAAAATCAATGCTGTTGTAGAACTTCCACAGGTGGAACATTTGTGTGGACATGCCATGATGCTAACAAAAAAAGATGAAAACAGCGCGATGTCACATGATAGTTGTTCCAAGGAGGATAGCAGAAGAGAACTGTGCATTTTTTTCATCTTTGCCACATGGCTTTCTTCTGGCCACCATTCTTTTTTATTTCCTGAACACTTGAACAGCTTCCTGTTTTCAACATCCCTGAACGAACTGTTTCCACACAGCAGACAACAGATCAGAGAAATAGTAAACAAGTGAAAGATGAGGCTGATGGGGGTTTGAGGCCCAGCTACACCACAGAGCATCACAGTTAAAATGTATCTTCCTATCGCTGTAATATGATGGAAGGCTGTTCCTGTTGCAAGCATTCAACAGCTGCAAGCACATTTTTATGACCTCTGGTAGGTGCACCTTTGCAGTTTCACCACAGACCTCCAACTTGAGCAGAGAACAAACATCCTGCGATGAGCCAGAGAAAGAGCCTGATGAAGGCGCATCAGGTCAGGAGTGCACCAAGAGCATGCCTGTTGTTTTCTGACATTCACAAGGTTGTACACCATGAATTTGTCCTCCAGGGCCGGTCTCTCAATGCAGAGTCCTGAGAAAGAAGTTCACCGAAACTGTGGTGCGATGACATTTGGATGTTCCAGTGTTGACACAGTGGAGGAGATTCAGCACACATCGCACATCACACATCCTTATAAAACGGGACTTCTAGGGACTGTTCTAAGTGTGGCAGGAGCACTGGGAGCAGTGCATCTCTGCTCGAGAAAACTACTTAGGAGAAGATTGCAGCCAAATTAATGCAAGTATGTTTTTTTCTTTTTGTGTACGCAGTCACAGAAGTCTTTCCCCGCACCTGGTATGCATTTTTAGAAACTGTGTGTTTTGGTGATTATTGTTCCCCCATCCTTTGGCACACGACCTTTAAGTCTATCGAGATCTGACATCATCTCCTAAACGCATCTCTTGGGACTCTGAATGAATAAGCACAGATCAAAATCAGGCAAATGCTTTTAAAGACAGCGAGAAGCCTGAAATGTGATTGTGTGTTTGGTGGAAAAACTTTACCATAACATACATTTTCATATCATTTGTTCTGTGGAGTGATGACTCCAACAGTGGCTCTAATGCTGTTCATGTTTGGTGTAAATATATGTGTTTCGAATCTAAATCAAGAAAACATTCGTTACAATTTAATTTCTTCCTTATTAGCCAAAAGACTAATTTTCCATTCTAAGTGCATTGTTGTGATTATTATTATTACTCCTATAATATCTTCCTGAGCCTGAACGTCAGACTTAAGTTTTTTTTTATATTTCTGCATCTTATTTACACCACAGCCCAATGTGCATCTCTGCAGAACTTTAACTATACATACCGACAACAGAGACTGCCGTGTTTGCACAGCAATAGCATATCCACAGGCTATGCATAGAATCAATGCAGGAATATAAATTAAACTTTACCCCACCTGTGTGCTCGTTCACTTCTTTCATTTACAACATTTATAGCTGTTTTCTTTTTCTCCGTCATGTCTGATCGGTCCCATTCTGACACCTTCACACTGCAAACATCTACATCACGTGCTGTAAATGAGATGTTCTTCTACAATTATTTTTTTTCTACACATCTGACAGTTGAAATGTTATATGTTGTGATTGGCCGCCATCAACATGCCAAAGATGCCCTAGATGGAAAATATAATTCCTGCATTTCCTCACATTGATGCATGTGAGGGAAGTAATTCACCCTCTGGGGTCCCTTAAAAGTCAGCACATATTATCGGTGAACTCGGTATAAAAAACAACAAAAAAACAACGCGTGTGCATTTACTTCTACAAATTGTGCAACTCCCCTGAAGTGATTTGAACTCAAAACAAACAAATCACACAGCCAAAACAGGCTACAATAGCGATGGCACTTGCCACATGTGCTGCCTTGATTCAAAATACATCCACAGAAGGCAGCAGTCGTGGCAGTTTACTCCCTGTACCAGGACATCCCAGCCGCCGCCACTTTCTTCTGTCTGCTCAACATCCAGTGTCGGCTGCTGGCATCGTGGTCAGCAGGGGAAGAAAATGTAGAGGACAATGTACACAGACAAAAGGAAGGTTTTTTTTCGGAGTCATGAGCCAATCAGAGGCAAGTTTTCCGTCCCCTGAGATCACCAGAAAGCTCTTAAAAAGCACCATCCATACTGGTGTCATCGGTGGTGCCACATCCCAGGAAGCTCCAAGGCCTTGTGATTGGTCCACGTTTGACTGCTTCAAGTTCACCTCCCCTTTTTTTGGAAAAAAAAAATCTCCATCCATCACTTATCAAGTCTCTTTTTTTTTGTGAAGGCACATCAGGCAAAGTATTTTAAAAGGTCACAGTCAGAATCAGGTGTGTTCAGGAGGCGTTTGCTGTCGTCCGTCACTCTCAGTCCTGTGGTGCTGCTGACGTTCACCTGCAATACGTGGCGCTCCAATCTGTCAGCACACACTGAATGTCTCATTAAAACTGTGGTCCAATTACAGTGTGAACGCTGCTGTAAGGTCAGAGGTCACGTCCAGAGGCGACGGTCAGGGTTAAGTAGTGCTCTCTCGTTTGTTCTGTTTAGGAACGTAGTCCCAGCTGTCTCTGTTGAACTCCTCCTGCTTCTTCTGTAAGTCTCTCTTAAAGAAACCAGCCTGACAGACACAAAGAACAACAGAGACATGAAACAAAAACAAGAGCTTGTGTTGCTGTTGTATTGTAGTAGTTTATCAGTAGATTATATTGTGATTTACTGTGGTTTAGCAGCACCACTATATTGTAACATACTGCTGCTTTTTACTGTATTATTTTACAGTATGGGGCAGTTTTTAAGTACTATTATATTGCAATATACAGACCAGTATATGCTATTATATTGCAAATTATCAATGCTGTATACAGTGATATCCTGCTATGAATACATTATGTTGTGATATATTGTGATTTAATCAATTTATTGCAGTATGTCAGTACCATAATACTGGGTTATATTTCAGTTTATCCCTACATTATATAGCAGTAGTAAAAGTACATTGCATGGATATTATAAGTAGCATTATATTATGATATACTGGAGTTTTTCTGTATCTTTATATTGCAGAACACTTTTCTTACCATATTATTGTGATAAATTTTACTTTATCTGTACAATTTATAGCACTACTTATTGGTAAATTACACTGCGATATACTTACGTTTATAAGTAGCACCATACTGTGGCAAATTGTGGTTTATCAACACTGTATGTTGTGATACACAATTATATCATGATATACTTCCGTTTAGGCGGTCATTATACTTTGATATACTGTACTTTAGTGTGTCTGTACCATGACATTGAAGAGTACTGCGGTTTTAGTATCATAACTGGTTGTGGTATATTTCAGTTGATCTGTATGTTGCATTGTGATGTACCGAAGTTTAAACGTAGCATTACATTGTGATATATTGGGTTTTATCAGTACTGTATATCATGATATCCTGCATGTTATCTGTACATAATGCTGTGCAATACTGCAGTTAAGCATTTCATTATATGGGATATCCTCCAGTTTGTCTTTACCTTTCTACTGCAGAATGCTGCAATTTCAGTGTTATAAAATCGTGATATATTTCAATTTATCAGTACTTCATATAGCACACATTATTTAGCAGTGCGTTACACTGTGATGCACATAATTTTAAAAGTGACATTATATTGTGACATAGTTTGATTTATCAATACTTTATCTTACACTATTAAATTGGGATATACTGCAGTTTGTCTGTACAATTATATTGCAGAATACTGTGGTTCCAGCACAATAATACTACAATGAAATTTAATTGATCTGTAGCATTATATTACAGAGTATTGCAGTTTTATTAGCATAACTAATTGTGATATATTTCAGTTAAACTGTACATTATATATTTATCAGTACATGACATTGCAATATGCTTAAGTTTATAAGTCACATTATGTTATGATATATTGTAGTTTGTCCATACTGTGCATCGTGATATCCTGCACATTTTCTGTTAATTATATTGTGATATTGTGGAGTTTAGGTGCTCATTATATTTCGACAGACTGCAGTTTATCTGTACCTTCATAATGCAGAACACTGAGGTTGTAGTTCCATAATATTGTTATATATTTCACTTTATCTTTACCATTACAGGGCAACATACTATATTTCTCATTAGAGCAAAAGAGAAAGCACTAAGTTAGATGTGATGGTTAACAAGCAAAGCAGATATGTTCAGTTTTGAAGTATAAATACAATTGTTCAGATGATACGTCAGTGTTTGTTCAGTTTAAGAAACAAATATTCACCTTCCACAAGCACCAGATCAGGGCAGCCAAGATCATCAGCCCCAGAACTAAACTGATGACGATGATGAAGATCTTCACTGGCATTGAGGGTTTCTGGGTAAAAACAGCTTCTACCACCACCTGGAAATGAGACACGTCAGACTTTAAAATTCAAAAACTAAAGCCTCTATAGTGCTTTGATGGTGTACACATATGAGCTCTTGGCTGCTAAAAATCAACAACAGAAGCATGAACTTGTTTGCAGGTTGAACCTTTGATGAGGCCCCGATGATCAGATCAGACACAAAACAAGCTGCTAATTGGCTGTGGGGTGTTTTACCTGTGCTATAGGTTGATCCTGGATGACGATGGTGTTCGAATCATTTCTGGGAGATGACATCATTGCCGTGCTCTCTAATAACATGATACCATGGCGACCCTGAGGCAGAGACACACAGATACATCAGGTTTTTGTCTGCTTCTCTAAATGTAAGGCAGCCTGGGTATAATTCAGTGATGCTGATGCAGTGTTTATGTCCACTACAGCTTTTTATGTTATTGTGGTGCTAATTTAACATGTCAGTCTGATGTCTAACCAAACATCCAGGTCACGTTGAAGTAAGAGCGACACTGTGAGAAGGCTTGTTCTAACTTCTTGAGAAGATACAGTCCACAAAAACATTTTTTTCCCTGCAGTGTGACTGAAACTAACGAGATTAGAATAGAATAGAATAGAATAGAATAGAATAGAATAGAAGTTTATTGATCCCTTTGGTGCAAACCTCAGGGAAATTGTTGAATAAACCTTCAACAATAATCTGACCAGCACGGTCAGTATATTTTAATTTTTTTCAACAAACAAGAGAGACAAACAACAAAATCTCATCATTCAGAGCTTGTGCATGTTCAGCTTTCAAAGACAATGGCAGACAATGATAAATCTGATGGGGAAATGTACGTATCATGTGGAAGGACGGAACACTAAATAGGAAACATTAGTTTACAACGATTGATGTCTAAATTACAAAAAGTCATAACTATAAATAATGAGGCAATGTAATATATTTATTCTTCCAAACAGGGCTTATGACTGCCTCCAGGGATCCTGTTTAATTTGTCTGTATGTAAAACAAAAGAGAAGGAAGTTTTATTCCCGGAGCTATTGAACACTCAGTATAAGACCAAATCAATTTAATTTTAGACATAATAACATAATATAGTGTTAAAACAAAGTTTATTAATACAAGTTCCGATACAGGTCAAAAAATGTGCTGTTTGGTATCTGTAGATTGATCATTCTTAGATTGCTTTATTTGTTAATTGATTATTGCTTTTGAGGGACAGCTAAATATTCTGAACTAAATTGAAACAATACGTGTTGCAGCTTTTTAAAGGTGATCTTTGAGAATTTCTTGTAAAAACAAACCACTAAAACACTCTAGCAAATGCCTTGAACCCTTGTTCATTAAACAATACAACACTGATTTTCTAAAGCATTTAAATCCGTAAATGTATCATCTTCCCTGCCTTTGTTTGCACACTGCCACCTGTTTGTCAGCGGAATAATGTGGTAACAGTGAAACGTGCATACTACAAGTCAAATAATCCACATCTGATGTTCATTTAATGGCAGTCCAATAAAAAAAATGCAAGAAAACAGACTGAAAAAGTAAAAATCCACTTTGCTTGCAGCTAAAAAGCCTGAATGAACCGTCAGCTGTAATGCAACCGGTTTGAACAACTTTATCTGTGTTTTTGTTCAGTCGCAACTCTACAAAATGTCACACTGCTGCTTGTTTTGATGCAATCTGAGTGGAAATAGTCATATGTCTGTGGATGATGAATGTGTGTGTGTATGTTTACCGGAGCTTGCAGCAGAACAGCAGGGTTCAGGCTGATCTCCAGTTTGATGGTAGCATCCCTCCCCACTTCCAGATTTCCGAGGCGACACACCAACCGCTCACACAGGTGGTCACCACGGCCACAAAACTGCACACACGCAGAACAAGACTAAAGTTCATACACTGGAGTTCAGTCGGAGCAGAGGTTTATCAGTGTGTGTCAGTCCACTATTTCTGTCCAGACTGAATATCTCAACAAGCCTTCACAGTCTCCAAATGATGAATCCGGACTTGTCTTATCCTCTGGTGCCACCATGAAGTTAGATTGTGTTTGAGTGAGATTCTGTACTTATCATTGCCCCCTATAGACGAATTATATGACTTTGGACTTCTTAATTAAACAAACTTCACACTATCTTTAACCACACATAAACATAATTTACACCTCGTAGTTGACTTCTCTTAAAGGACAGTCTTGCATCCTCTTTTTTTGACTCTGAGTTTATTCTGATGATTCAGCTGGAAGTAAAAAGTTTAGACACTCATTACATAATGCATTTCATAACATATTTTGTGTGTGTGTGTGTGTGTGTGTGTGTGTGTGTGTGTCTCTACCATTCTGCGTGTGGATGTGGGAGAAAAGAAGAAGACGAGCTGTTTGATGAAGGAAGCTTGAGGGACGTCACAGTCCTCGTTGACTGAAACTGTCGTGTCGCTGATCGAACAGACGCCCTGAGACGACTGCAGACAAACAGAATGAACACATGAATAAGATCTCTTTTTCTACCCCTGAAGTTTTTAACTTGCAGTGTACAAGTACTACTACTACCACTAAAATTACTACCACAACTACTTCTAATGCTACTTCAGCTACTTCCCATTGGATTTTGCTGACTGCTTGTCCAAAAGAAAGCTGACATTCAGCTACAAGAAACAAACAAAAAGAGGACTTCAGGTTTCATATATTTTTATATACTCCTAAATGTTTATATTCCCCTCCTTCACTGTCTTTGTTGCTACACTCTTTCCATCTTTGCGTGTAAAGCTGAATTGTATTCACATTAAACAAAAACATTTTATATGAAGAAGTAAAATCCAGCTGAAAACAGCTGTTCGACGTACCTGCCACTCGAGCACCTGCAGCAGTCGGTGTCTGTAAGGTGCGAGGATTTTCGGCAATGCAATGTCAATCACAGTGTCCACCGACCTGCTGGGTCCAGAGTTTAACACCTGCAGGCAGATAAACAACAGGTAAGTCAGGAAGAGTTTCTACATGAGACTTGTTTTCTTGTGACCTGAATCTGTTGACATTCTGAGCAGTAGGCACCGGAGGACGCAGGTTGAATAAGCTGGTAGCGGGTCCTGTTTGCAGTTTACCCATGAACTTTTGAAGAAAACTCAGGAAAGCTGTGAAGTTACTAAAAGCATAATTAGGCGTGACGCTACTTTAAAGATATATGTAATACGTCTGTGTGTTTAGATTAGACTGTGTTATACTGTGGTGATAACTGGGAAAAGTTAGTCACCAAACTACAATAAACAATTTCTTATAGGTTTCTGAACACCAACATGTAGGTATTGCTTTATCCTCATGCATTATTAGCCTCACATCTTTGCCTTCATGTTCTCTGAAAGTTCCCACTTCTTGCATTTCACCTTCATTAAATTAAACTACAATATACTTCTTGTTTTTGGCTTCCTCTCTACACACGTGCACTCTTAGCTTGCGACTGGTCTTGCTGCTCGTGAAGCCACTAGAAGCAAAAGATTAGTGAGGTTGCAGAAGCTCTCAGAGTGTGTGTGTGTGTGTGTGTGTGTGTGTGTGTGTGTGTGTGTGTGTGTGTGTGTGTGTGTGTGTGTGAATCTGTTTTTAAACGCTTGGATAAACACATCAGACAACCAAGATAGTGGAGACAGAGCACAGTTTTAGCTGGTAAGGAAAAATGCTGAGCCTGAAATCAAATTTCCCCTTTAATTGTCACATAAATTGCCAGCTAGACTGTTTGTGAGAATGTAGCCAATGTACAAGAGTTAAAGCTAGCTGGCAACATACTCACTAGCTATAAACAGCCACAGCAAAATTACGTTTTAGCTTGTCAATGTAGTAATTATTCACCAGATTATTTAGTGAACGACTGTCGCTGGCAAGCTAAGCACAAATACTAAAGGAGCATGCTCTTGATAGTTAGTCACAGTAGTTGTTGTTGTTCTGGGACATTTACACTGTGTTTTGTATAATTTTGCTGTCAACATTGTACATTATTTTAATCACTAAAATGTTATTAATGTTGACCAGCTTGCTAGTTATTATACACAATGAGCTATACAACAACAATTTCACACAACTGAATGAAAAGATTTCTGCAAACAACTTGTCCTTTGAGAGCACGTCCTAGTCTGGTAGGAGACAGTTACAGAAAACTGGATGGTGAAACACGTGTAAGAGACAAGATCCTCCACCTCTGGTTTCACTTCCCTCTAAAGATCAGCACGTTTTGACAACTTGCTTCATACAAACATTTTAACAGATTACATAAGAAAAAAAAGTTATGAATAACACAATAAATGAGCTAAACTACATTTAGCTGCTTCAGTTTTAGGGTCCTGAAATTGCGCTTGTTGGTTCACAGTCACGGTTTACTGAGATGATTAAATGGAACAGACTCAAATTGTTAGTAACACAGGTTCAGTCTGTTGGACTAAATTATACTCAAGCTGAATGAGAAAAGTTTCTTGTTACTTTCCTGCTTCCTTGACATTTAATGTTTTCAGTGTAACAAACTATAAACCTGTAGTTTCAAAAGTGCTCGATACAAACGTGAGAACTTCCTATTCGCTGCTGAGAGAAAACTGCCATCTGTTCACACTGATGCACTTGATGCATCCAGAATTCACTTTGCATTCAACTGAAGAAAACATGACCGACCTTGTACGTGTAGTTGAATCTTTCAGAGTAGCAGCTGGCTGGAATCAAATCTTCATCTCCAATCACGAATGAGGTGGGAGTCACAAAACTGCAGATGGAGAGACAGACATGAGTGCTGACTGACACTAACGATGCTATACACAGTGATTAGGTCATTTCTGACTAAATTCTAATGATTTTACAGGTTGGGGAATTAATTGCTACCTTGGGTTTTGAATTGTACACTATAAATATATATTATTACTATAAAAACAGCAGCCTATGCTGACTTACCCGTGGATGTTGACATTGATCCCATATTTGAGAGGAAGCACAAGCCTCATGGAGTTGTCATGGAGATACTCCTCCCTCTCATAGTTATCGCTGAAGAGAAAACAGATTCAATCTAATTAATTCTGTTTAAAAATGTTTCAAATCAATGTAACCTTGTTTCTCTTTTGTTAAGGTTCAAAAACAAGTCAATCTTATACTGATTTCATTTTAAAATCATTCAAATTGCACATCTCCTCTTAAGTCCTTTTTTTCTATTTCGGTGTCCATTTAGTTTCTTTTTCTGGCTTTATTTTAAAGTTAAATCACAACAGTAACGTTACATAATGGATGAAAACATTTATCACACTTAATAGTTTCAATTTTGGGACTGATTTTATACTTCATTATTTTAACTTTAGTTGAAATTGTTGCACATGTGAGTTTGGCAGCTGTTCTTGGCCTTTTATAAATGTGTGTGTGGTTCTTACCTGTAGGTGTTGACGTGAATGGAGATGTTACCAGCTGTGCTGCTCTGGTTAACGTCCAATAGAAAGCTGATATTCAGCTACAAGCAGCATACAAAAAGAGGATTTCAGGTTTCTTATATTTTTACATATTCCTAAATGTTTCTATATTTTTAAAATAACAGTGCGTGATCTGTTGATTGACTGGTTTACCTGGGAGTGGGCTGGAAGCCGGAGGCTGGTAACGCTGCAGTCGACACCCGCCGTTGTTGTGTTCACCTCCTGTATGACGTCACAGCTGACCATGTTTTCCTCCTGCATACAAAAAGACACACAGACTTGTTGTGGTTATTGTGTCCAGTGAGTTATTTGTGTTGCTGACGTTTTTTTGGTGGCGTTTTGGTCAGTCTATGTCAATTCAGGTAGAATTCAGATAATGTGTTACTGCACAAAGTTTACTTGTTTGTTATTTGTGACCCTAAGTTCTGTGAAATATTTTAGATTGATTTGGATGCAGAAGTTATACTTCTGAAGCTTTAAAATGGCTTCCCAGTTAAGACATTTTTTTTTGTGGGTGAAATTATAAAAATCCCCCAGCTCTGAAAACATTGTCAATTCAGCCAAAAAATTTTACAGAATCTAACTTTGAGTCCCAAAAAAACAAACTGAACAAAATCTGAGACGGTGAAGCGATATCTTTATCTGAATTGACACTGACTGATGCATTTACACTCTGAATCCAGCTTTTCTGTGCTGTATTCAGACTACTGTCACACAAATGAGGGACTCACATGATATAATGCAGCATGTAACAGCTGCAACAGCACAATTTTATCTTGTTTATTAGGACTTTCACTCCTCTACAACCGTAACCGTCAGAGCTCAATTAAATTATTTCCAGTGCAACAGTTCAACTGGCAGAACACTTTGATTGCTAAGAAGCCACAGAAGACATCATATATTTGTCACAGTTCTGGCTGTAAGGATGTGTCTACAAAACAAGACATGGTCACTTTCTATTTATTTGTCAGTGGATCAGTTTTAAAGGTCCCACAGGTGGTCCAACACTGGCAATATGTAATTATGTAAAGAAAAAAAAAAAGATTTTGTATAGTATGGCCCTTTAAATATCAACTGTTGGATAAAGGTTGCACATAAACTTAAAGTTACCAACTGTGTTATTGTGTGCTGCTGTTGGGTTGAAAACTACTTGCAGCATAAAATCAGATCAAGGTTGCTCATATCACGATAGAAAAGCAAACTATTAGGTGATTATTTTGTTATGCCAATGTTGCTTTGTGTGGTTGCACTGTAAACAGCCAGCAGCTCCTCTGTTCTATTTCCTTCCCTTTTTTCAATATAATGTTTTTCACTTTTTGTCGTTTGTTTAACAGTGAAAATTCTGAGGTCGCCAGCTGGAATCACATTGGGAACTCTGTTGTATTTCTGATAAAGCTGCTCAGGATGGCTGCAGTATTAAAACACGCTTGTTATTAATGCCACCAACTTCGGATTTCACCAAATCAACCAGGACTGACAGCTTAAGGAATCTTTAATAGAACCTGTCCAATCAACATGACTCACGTTCTGCAACACTTTGATGTAGTGGATGTTGTTGGGAAAACGCAGTGTCAGTTTTGGCAGGAAGGCGTCGTCTCCAGAGTTCAGCACTGAGGTTTTCAACATGATGGTCTGCCCAGAGCCCAGAGCAAAGTACCGCTGCTGACTGATGACAAACAAGACACACAACAGCATCACTGGTGTTGCAGTAAGAACCAACATCTTACATTACATCACTAACTAACTAGGAACAAAACACACTTCGTGTCTAAAGTGCAGCTCACTAGTTGCAGTCCTCAATGTAAAGATCAGTAGAGGTTGTCATCTCTTCTAGCACTGACAAATTCAGATTTTGTTGTATTTTTGTAGAATTTTTTGCAGAGCCAGAATTTTAAAATTGCATCCACCAGCACCTCTGACTAGTTAGCACACTATGTCACATTTACTCAAACTGGACACAAACAAATGCAAAAACGAACAAAATTTGCTGTTTTCTTAGGTGTAGTTTTTTACAAACAGGAAAGCTGCATCACTTATCTTCCAGTGTGCAAAGTTAAGCTCACTACATCCCAACTCCACCTCCATACCCAAAGACTGAAACCAGCATCTTACTTCATTTTCACCAGAAAAAGCAAATTAATATATTAACATTCACAGAAGATTTCTAAACGTTTGCATTCGTTTAAACTGCAGTGTACACTTGTGTTGTGATTTTGTCACATAACCAGCGGCAAAGACATTAACAACAACCAGCCGTTAGAGTCGAGATAAAAGCGAAGATGCTGACTAATGATGTCGTAAATAATTCATCCTGAATTAGCCAGCAGCTAATTAGCATCATGTGTTGTGAGGGAAACAACGTCTGTGTTATTTTTAGAGAGCAGAATGGATTATGTTGCACATAAACCACAACTGAAGAGAAGATGACCTGTGTGTGACTTATGTGCTCAGACTAAGTTAATAAAACACAATACTGCTGTTGTTTTCAGTCTTTTCCTTTGTGTTTCTGTCTTTATGATGCACACAAAGCCATGCTGTGTGTCGTGTATTCTTACTGTGGCAGCACTAGTTTCGTCGACAGCTGCATGTTGGTCGAACAGTTCACCAGATAGCAGGAGCGAGCGAACCAAGTCTGTAAGAGCAAAACAGTCAGAGGATTTATGGCACCAGTGATAATAAATGAACGGAGCGGTCACAATCTTTTCATCCATGACATCACAAACAGCTCCTGTGACCTCCAACCCCTGACCTCAGCGTTACAGACGATTAATAATAATGTCCTGATGACTAACTCCAGCTGTGAATTCCTACTTGTTAACTTTTCCTGCCCTGTTTTTATGAGTGGGGGGGACATTGGGTGGACACACAGGAGCAGGATGTTGGCTAATGTGCTGCAGATGAGGCATCGCAGCTGTAAACACATGAGGATTAGCAGGAAGGCATTATCAGCGGGTGTTGGGACACTGACATAAGACTAGCTGTTTTCATTTCTTACACTGAAGGAAACTGATGAATTAATTATCACATTATTTTCAAAAGGCATAGCCTAGTAGGCCCTTCTAGATAACCCTCTGAACCTAAAACCTCCTGATGGGGGTGAAAGTCATGTTATCTTTTTGAAAAATTGCCAAAATTACACCACTTACCCGAGCCAGAAACTGTAAAACCAGAGAGAATTATTTCAAGTATCGGTTTCATTCGGAAACGTGAACAAATCTAAGTTTAAGATCATGGTATTTCTCTAAAAGTTCTTTGTTCTGCATAAGTAATTTTTAAAAAATGGCAAAAATCTAATCGCTTGCTCTGACAGATTCTGTAAAAAACTAAAACTTCTGCACTCCTCAGTGCAACCAGGATGTGATGAGTGACTCAGCTACAACCAACAAACAATTGCCAAAAATTCAGGCAGTTTTCAGCTGAACTGCAGGCTGTGTTTTTACAGTTGAGTTGTTGGGAGACATGTTTGGAATTAAATTAAAAATGTAGGTAGCAAAATATCTCTGGTATGTGGAGCCACCTTTCTTTCCTAATATTGGTTTAAAAAAAAATAAAAAAAATCTAGAGGCATTTTGAAAAATGTTGTAACGGTTGCTTCCAGGCTTTCTCTCTCTTTTTTTTACTGTGTGTTTTTTTAAATTATTATTTATGACATTATACCTGCGTCATACAGGACAAAACACATTTTTGAATTCTGGCTACTTCTAGTCATGGTGGTGATGTTTCCACCATAGAGGTGCAGGACTTTATAATACAGTGAAAAATGAGCCCATGGTGAGTAAAAACTGCGACAAAAGCAAACAAAAAAAAACCACCCATGGACTGCTTGGGATTCAGAGGGTTAATACTAAAAATAAACTTGGAATAGGGAACGAGTTTGTGCAGAGAGGTAATATTCTGGACAGATATTACAGATTTTAGATCTTTGAATTAAAGTTAAACATCAAACAAACCAGTAACTTGTAACTCACCTCTGTATTTATTGTTGCTTCCAGTAAGAAAGCCTCCTATCTTGGTGCATATTCATTGTATTAACTGCTGGTTCTATACCTAAAGCTGCATTTACATTACAACAGAAAAAACGTATTATTGTGCACATGATGTGATAACCAGCTGGTACCTGGTTGGTGATGGTGTTGTGGTGTCCTGCGCTCTGCTGCAGAATCGGCTTTAACGCAGGGAAGGTTTTGGACGAAGCTCTGTGAGTGTTTGTGTCCTTGAGACTGTAGGAAACCTCAAACTGAACCGGAG
This sequence comes from Stegastes partitus, assembly GCF_000690725.1. NCBI lineage: Eukaryota > Metazoa > Chordata > Actinopteri > Pomacentridae > Stegastes > Stegastes partitus. Next base: position 1,759,366 of record NW_007577738.1, on the reverse strand, counting down.
TAAAAATGTCCCTCACATCTTTCTATAGGAGGAACAAACAGAGAAGGAATAAACTTTGTTAGCGTCACTTCAGCTAAGCCAATCAACATGTTATTACATCCATATTACACATGTACATTGTGTGTTTTTTGTACGTAGGTGTATTACCCTCTGGTAAGCCACGTGTGTTTTACACATGAGATGGCCTTGTCGTGCTCTCAGATGTCCCTTTGTGCTATTGGATGATCCGTTACCATGGAAATAGAAGCGATGAGGGAAGGTCGGTTTATGGAGGAGGTCAGCAGTCAAATTATATTGAAGATCTGAGGAGGATGGACGAGAAACAATCTTAAATATCAGTCAGTTGTTCACTCTTGTGTACAGTATTTGGAGCAGCTACTGCTCAGGTACAGCTTCACACCAGTCACTGGGCACTTCTGCAGGTCTGTAAAGCTTTTGATTTCACCAAATGTTGAAGCAGTACACAAGGAGATGCAGTAAGAGAGAGAATCTGCACTTAAAGACAGTTTTTTTAGTCTATGTGAAAGAGTAAGTAATGGATTAGACAGTATTTGTCGGCTCGGATGTGAGCTGCAAATATCTTACTACCTACAGCAAAAGAAATACACCAGTTTGTGAGGTTATAGATTGTAATAAAAAAAAGTCTATTTCACAAACAGCACATCCACTGTGTGGAAGTAATCAGAGTTTAGGGAAATGTTAGCAACTTTATCCTGCTCCTCACTGGATTTAGAAAGCATTCTCCAGCCAAACATATCAGTCCTCACTGGAAAAGCCTTTTCCCTCGTAGCATCAAATGGAAAAACAAGCCATGCTGGTTCTGTTATTGCAAAATTATAGTCGACCTTACATTTTTCCTTCTTATGTATCTATAGCATTCAGACCAACTAGCTTTAGGCTGTGATACAATAAAAATACTGTATTTTAAGTTCTTCTTCATGGATCATTTTGCAGGTGAATATACAAAGCTTTTGCCTGCATATATTAGCTTTAGCCTCAATATCTTATCAATGTATGCAGACACAAAGTGCATATATAAAACGATTTAGCAGAAAACAAAAGTCTGTCAGAGCTCGTGTTCTCAAACAACAGAGACTGTTATTTTAATCGACAGAGTCAATTGTCATCTCTAAAAAATGTATCCAAAGTTTATTGTGAATCTGCCACTGTTTTAATTGTAAACTGTTTGTGAGCTCTTTAATAACAGTAGGCTTAAAGACTGTAACTATACAGGAGGGCAGACAACATTAAACTTAAACATAAGCAGGGTTTAAAATCTTATAAATGAACAGACAAGAGCTTGAGTCTTAGATTGTCCGCAGCAGGGTCACAGTACCTATAGGTCCTCTGAACCGCCTGGACTTCACACTGAAGCAGATGGTCACATTAAGGCAGACAGTCGGGGTCTTGTGATCATGACAAAGCGCCACCCGCTGGTCAATCTGCTCGGGCAAAGTCAGAGACGCCTTCACCTGAATCACTGGACGGGTCCTGCAGTACAATAAGAGAAATGATTACAGCACACTGAGGGGGTTTCCCTACAGTCATATGATTCCCTGATGACAATTTATATTGAAAACAGATGGATTTAATCACTTACAATCGCAAAATCTAGAAATGTTATGTTCAGCTGATGTGGAAAACTTTTATCATATTGTGGGATGTCCTTCCTCTCCTGTGGTATAAATGCAGTTATGAAGCTTCCTTCCTCTACAGCTGTATGAACGGAGACAGAACTGGAACGACATTTCAACAGGAAGCTTCAGTGTAAGTTTACCTGAGAACCACAGCTGAGTCCGAGAGGAAGGCCCCGACCGCCACATCTGCAGAGACACACAGTTTAATCTGCTTTAGAACAGATCTAATGAGAACAGAAACGTACAATGTGGCAGACACTGAACATCATTTACCCTGGTAGCCGTTATCATCGATGTCAATGCCAGAGCTCAGCGACTGGCCGAACATCCTGAGGTCATGACCCAGAGTGGATCCCGTAATCCTCTGAAACACACACACACCATTCGTGATATTACAGAACTAGTGGTGGAATGTGAC
>NW_007577738.1:1746202-1757126 GCF_000690725.1 Stegastes partitus | reverse complement strand
ACATTTTAAAGCATTATTTTAACAGAGCAGTGACCTCCTGTAAATAGTCCATAACTATTTCAATAACTTCATCAGTTTTTAGAGAAGCCGAAGTAGATTTTGATCATTTTTTTGATAAAAATGGGCCCACTTCCTGTCTAGATGCTAAGCTAAACCAGCATTTCCTCAGGGTTTTGTGGTGCTTACTCAATATGGTTTTGAGGTTTGGACTGTTGATCAGAGAAAATAGGGTCTGTAAATGTGTCACTTTCACACACTGGGTAATTTAAGTGGATAAGAAGAAAAAGAAAATTAGAAAATTACCAGAAGATGAATTTGTAATATAAATAATAATTAGTTTTAGCTCAAAAACATTGAAAAACTAGCTCCACATCAGCAACTGAAATTACCCATTTGGTTCACTAAAAACCTCTCATGTTTTTCTTCTAATTACAACAATAAAATACTGCTTAAGCATCAAAGAAAGAGAAAATATTGTCTTAATGTGCTATATAATGGACATATATAGTATGCAGTAGTATATACACTCATAAGTGCATCTTTTCTGTAAATAGAACATTTCATCTGAATATAGCATTTCAACTAGACCACTGGTCTCATTTTGAGTGAGTGCATTTTGTTGCTTTAACTTTGAACCTATGCTACTCTGTTCTACACTGATATTATTGACATTATTTTATTGTTTTTCTGTTGATTAATTTCCCCTCTCTTTTAACTATAAAGACCTATAAGAGATCAAATGAGGTTGATCCTTCTTGTTATAAATGTTATCACAGTGAATCTTTTCAATTATATGCATGTACGTACCCAAAAATATGGACAGACCTTCAACTAATTATGACTAAACACTTGTATTTTACCAAACAACAGCGATCACAGTGTGAATATTGTCCACACTGAAGACACAATTGTAGCATTAAGTGTACGTGGCACTTTTTATAGCAGCACAGTGATGTTTGAAGAGTGTGCTCGACAAATAATTATTTGCATCCCCTTTTGTATAAATTTGTGTGACAATAAAATTGTGTCTAACATTTGAGTTAGATAAAGATCAGATTACATTTTAGGATTAAATAAGTCAGATAAACAGTTCATGCATTTTTTTATTGCCACTATTTTCATAATATTACTGCTTAGATGGTCACACTCAGGTCGCTTGTGTCGCAGTAGATGTTTGTACCTGCGATGGAGTCGGTGAAATGCCCTCCTTCCTGCCGTTGTAGATGTAGACGGCTCCTCGGAGGTCGTCTTCCTGTGGGGCACCAACCGCCACATCTACAGACACACAATGTTTTTAGTTCTACATTTTCTGGGACTCGTCACAAACCTCAGCCTCCAACCACCTCAATGAGTTCCTTCTTTCCCGGCGGTCATTACTTTATGGTGTTTAAATGAAACTTTTAGAGAACTTAAAGCCTGTTGCAGAAAATATTAAGTAATCCCTAAATGTAGACTATCGTATATCATGTTTTGTGGATTTCTATTTTGATGCTCAGACACTTTCTCTCACATATTTCGATGTTCATATGCCAGCTGTTCATAAAAGGGATTGTTTGCAGGAGCACATGTAGTATATGTTTTGCTAAAAATCAGATGAGAGTCACTGGTAACCTATCCCTAATCTCTGAAGTTCATTATCCATTTGAATTGATCCATAAAAATATTGAATTAAAAAAATCTATACATTTTAAAGTATTATTTTAACAGAGCAGTGACCTCCTGTAAATAGTCCATAACTATTTCAATGACGTCATCAGTTTTTAGAGATGTTGAAGTGGATTTTGATCATTTTTTGACAAAAATGGGCCCACTTCCTGCCTTGATGGTAAACCAGCATTTCCTCACTGGTTTTACTCGTTGTATTCAGTTGTAATCGTGACATCAATTTTCTCATTTATCTCTCAGCAGGAAACAAAGCAGCATGTTTTTTTTTTGTTTTTTTTTTTATGTATACATATATTTCTCAGTCGGCTATATTTTGTCTATGAATTTAGGGGCTTCTTGTACATGAAACAAGCAATGCTAGGGGCTGTGTGTGGCTGTATTTGAGTACAGTAGTGTTATACAGCTAATCTCACACTCTTAGTTTAGTGTTTCGGTGCTATATAATCAAATTAAATGTATTAGCAAATTAACAATTTGATTGAATGATACATGAAAAGTTAAGGGGTCCTTTTTGTTAGTAAAATTACTCCTCAGGGGGATGTGAATATCTGAAACAAAATTTATTTCAATCCATACAAAAGTTGTTCAGAAAATGTAGTCAAAAATCTCACATGTCAAACGTAGATCACCAAAGTCATAGAGATTCATTCGGAGACTGTAAAAGTTTCTAAAATAATTCCAGGTAATCCATCAAATACTTGAAATATTCAGTGTGGACAAAAGTGGTGGGATTTCAGTGACAGCTCTAATCAAAAAAAAAATAAAAAAATCCAACCACTTAGAACATTTTAAGACCTTCTCTTGTGTGTGAACTTGCAATGCTGCTATTTCTGCTGGAAAATATTCAACAGGATGAAAGTATTCAAGATAAGTGCATAAACATGAGAAAACACCAGCATGGTCCTTTAATATTTAACCTGAGCTCTTTGATCATGTGAAGGTCTTTTAGGGTTAGGATTAGGGTTTGTGACTGATGCTGAATGTGGAACACACACATTCAGCATTAGTCACACACAGTCCAAGTCCTTATACGGAAATTTTGTCTTGCTTTTTGTCCCCTAAAAGGGAGACAAGTCAACACGTGTGACTTTGCACACAAATATGTCCCCACAACAAGAGTAACACAACTACACACAAACACGTCCTTTTATCTCACGGCAGCAGATTACAGGGCATGTTCAGCTACACAGCAGCAACAGTTTGTCATTACCATTTAATGAGCTTAATAACACACTCCACCCCTCACACACACACATGGTGAGGTGGTTGTGTGTATGTGTTGTGTAGGGGGTTGTGTTCAGGTCATGTTCTATGTTTCTTGGTTATCAGGATGTCACAACTGCTGCTGCTGCTGGTGTTGTTGGGCTGTGGCCACTTGGTGCTAAAACACACTGTATGATGTGTTTTTGGTTGTTTACTACAGTAGCAGTAATGTTGTAGTACTTCCTCGTACTGCATTGAGGCAGATGATCTGTGCAAAATGTAAGAAAGCAGCGCTTAAACCTCCATAATTACCACTGCTGAGGTGCCCTGGAGCAAATAGTGAACCACAGCTGCTCATTTGGAGCTGCTCAGTGGAAAACTTGAAGACATACTACTACTACTACACACATCACTACTATGACTAATACTGAAGAAGCAGCAGAGATGGTACCGCTAGTAGCTGCAGAATCTCCAGTGGTTTTCACAGCAGTAATAGCTATCAGTAATATCAAAAGGAGAAGTAGTATTAATAGTAGTAGCAGTAGTTGGCAGTGGTATCAACAGACGTAGTAGTGCTCTGTATGCTTAAAGTTGTTTCAACCCAAATTAAAAGCTGATAGGTGAGGTTGTGTAGGTGTGATCGTTACCAGGGTAACCGTCGTCGTCCAGGTCTCCCAGGTCAGCGATGGTTTCTCCAAACCGGGCAGCGTAGGCGTCACTGCCACTCAGCTGAAACTCTGCCTCGAGTAGCTTCGCCTGAGATAGTTTGAGAGGAAACAGGCAAATGAATCTTCATATTTATAAGCACACGTGCAAATAATAATAAAAAAAGAGGGCTGCATTCCCTTTAGCTGCTACAGTTGCAGGATGCTGCTCTTGTGCAAGTTGGCTCACTGGGTCACATAAATAGAACAGAGTTGTTGCAAAATCTTTGATTTCCTTGCAATCACAAGTGAAAAAGTTAATAAAGAAATGAACAGTTTGAAACACTGCAATTAGCAAAGGCTGCAAATGAGGAAGTACATTACGCAATGCAGCTGACCTCGAGTTGAAACTGCTGTCACTGGTTGTACACATTCATGCCGTCGTCCTTGTGTGACAAGTACGCTTTTGACGGTCTCACGTGGTAATGCTTCATACCATCTATTACACAGCTGTGGCTTGGTTTCAAAAACTTAGCTCACAGTTATCAGTCAGGACAACTGCAATTAGCTTTCATATCAATGTAAAGAAAATTTTAGCTGAATATATAGAAACTTAACAAATAAAACAGCAAATTCATGAACACCTCCATCCACTACATTTATGCAAGGAGTTGAGTGCATCGAGATAAGAAAGAAGACTCATGATTTACCCTCATACAATGGAAAAATGTGTGAAAAAGATCACTACAAGTTTCATGTATTATTTGAACACATTAAGGTCTCCTCAAACAAATCTGATGTTTTCATCTCTTTAGGGGAAGTTATACTCACGTATATACTGATATTATAAGTATGTAGCATTACAGGCTAATAGTTTATCTTGTGAAAGTAGGAAACTGCCAGATCCCAGATTCATTTTTACTATAAAACAGTATGTGTATTTACCTGTCCCTGGTTGATGTAAACATGAACTCGTCCCTCCTCTCTGGTGACACCTGTTGCCATGGGAGCGCCAACCAACAGGTCTGACAAACCATCCGAGTTCAGGTCCACCACACACACGCTGGAGCCGAAGTACGAACCCAGCTACACAAAGACACACATGTTAAGTGCTAAGTGCTCCATTGTTTTGAATGAAAGATGCTAATGCTAAATGGCTTCTTACCTCTTTTCCGGACACTACAGAGACGACTCGCAGCATGTTGTCGTCTACAGTGAAGATGAAGACCTGCACGCACATCGCAACTTTAACCATCGCAACTACACAGCACAATATCAACAAACTCAACAACAATTCAAGCTTCATCAGTGAGGATGAGGTGAACTGGATTGTCATTGCAAACATCCATACTTTCAGCAACAAGTACTCAGGTCCTACCTTGCCCTTCTGGTTGTATTGAGGAGCTCCACCCACCACCTCCACACTTAAAGGACTCAAGAAGTGACCAGCTCCGACAGAGTAACCTGAACAGCAGCAGGACGCAATGTCAGACTTATGTAATGTTTACGCAAATACTCCAATCAAGTACAATCAGGATGCACTATGGAAACACTGTACTTTTTACTTCACTATTTGACAGCTGTAGGTAATAGCACAAGTTTTATACAACACATTGTTAAAGATGAAACCAGCAATTATCTTAATTAACTTTTCACATGTGACCTATGTGTCTAGTGGAGATTTGTCATGTTTCAGATTCCTAAAAGTCATAACCAGTTCTATCAATTGGACATATAAAACAAAAGCTGTTTGAGGTGTAGAGAGGTCAAATTATCTAAGTTTTCACAACAACAACAAAAAGAACAAAAAGAATTCAAATTCGTCTTTAATGTTGAAATTTTCAATACATGTACCGAAAAATAATTCAGTACTTTTGCCAAAACCTTTGCTTGCACAATGTGCTGTTTTTATATGACTGGGTCCCAGTTCTGTCTTGTGCATGAGGATGCATATGGTTGTGCAGGCAGGTATGCAGTCAAGTCAGTGGTTACACAACCCCCGGATCCACAAGTGACAGTAACATGCCCACACAGTGAAGAAGAACAAGAAGAGCTTTCTAGAAATTGGCTCTGCACGTGTTTCGTGAGGAAGGAAATGCATCAGTGCAGCCATACCGCTCATTCTCTTGCTGCATGCCTGTGCACATTGCCATCCTGAAAGCTACGCTGCTGCCACTACCAGCATTTCCACAGCCCACCCCAGCATCCGCCTCCCGTTAGTATCATCGCTCCCCATTCTCTGCAGAGTTAAGCTCAATGTTTATTCGCAGGGGAGCGATGAAGTCAGAGCCCAGAAGCCAAACATTAATGCTGCTTTTATTCTGTATTAACAACATGTGTTTTTCCATGTGAGTTGGCCAACTTGAATTTTGTTTGTTTAAAAGAAAACTCCTCAGGGCACCTCTTAGTAGGGTTTTGACTACTGGTCTTTAGTATATAAAGGCATATTATAGTAAAGCTGTGTTGGTCCCTGTGTTGGTCCTGACTCTACACTTTGCAACTAAACCTCTAAACTTAATATGACAATAAGAAAAAAACAACATTTACATGCACTGATCGTAAATCCTTCTTTTATCCTGTGACGTTTCTGCCATTAAGCGTTGCAAGTTGGTCTTCATATATCAACTGACTGAAATGAACAAATCTGCGCCTTTATCTTTCCTCATATTCATTGTTACAACTGTACAGTATAAAACCTCTGTTTAGAGACAGTATATGAAGCTCAAAAGGGCAAAACAAGATGTGAAAAATAGAAATTACAGCGTGACCAAAGATGGTTAGAGCTTGGGTTTTGGTTAAGGCTACAGTGAGGGTTTGACATGTGTACATGTGGTTGAGGTAAACTTTGAAAAAGCTGATGTGAATTTTTGCTAACACTTAGAGTAAGCATTTGTATGTGAGTGTGTGAACTTGTGGGTGACAGAAAGCTGCACAAAGATGACCACAGCTTTTAAATGTGCTAAAACTAAAGCTGTTACTTTCTGTTCATTTGTGTTGATTGGTGAACTAAACTGCTGCACACACACAAACATGTACATGCACAATCCAATCTGAAGACAACTTTACGTGGGAGCTTGCGTTTTCATAATAACTGAAGAGACATTTTACAATCTGATCTGGTGCTACTGTCTGATCCTTAGCTTGCCAGTCTTGTTATTATCACCAGTGTTTGTGCACTACTTTTTGTCACCATGAGGACAGTGTGGATGTTTTCATCCAAACAGGGTGAAAGTAAACACCACCTTCAGCTAAAGAACATCACACCTTTTCTGCCTGACTTCCTTTTCAGCATGGAGAGGTGACACACTGTGTCGAAGTGCACTGATACAACCCTGCTGTTGTGCTTTTGATCTTCTGCACAAAAACGCCTCTTCAGTGTTATTTAATTCTGTGTTTTAGTTGTTACTTTTTTAATCAAGAAGGAAATAAACCTGATTGTTGCTGTTTTACAAGAAGTCCTGTAGGTTAAATTGAATAATTTTACGTCTGTTTTTCATATCATTTTAAACTGTGCTTGTCTAGAATCTTTCATTAAGTAAGTAAAGTCAAGATTACTTAACTGTCAAGCTAATAACACCAATAAAGCAACTTGACCAGTACATGTAATACATAATGAAATAAGAATCTCTAAAAAATGAACTCATGTATGAGGAAACAAATGTACACAAGCACGTTTTCTGAAAAACTTTCTTGTCAGTGGTTTCACACTATTTCACTGATCCAGAGGTGACAGCAACACCCAGAGTAATGGAGAAATGTACCAGCAAAGGCAGGGACGTAAAAGACTGCTAATAAGTCAACATGGTTCTATAAACTGCTGAATTAAAAATACTTCATATCAGATTTGCAAATTCTCCATGAAGAACAACATTCAACATATCTGAACAGCTCACACAGTGTAGTTTTCTAGAAGGATGCAGGTGATATAGCCCCTTCAATATTTAGAACATTCGCAAAAACATGAAAGAAGCAGACAACTCTTATTTTAAAACTATTAATTTCTAAGGGACAAGTTCACTAATAGATGGCATTCATGAGTCTTTTTTTCCCTGAAAACAAATGAATTACACACACCTACAACCACTGAATCTGTTGTCAAAATGTAATCAGACACAATAACATTCCACTATATTTTAAACTGTCACTTGGTGCCTGAACTTTGTGTTTTTCTTTATATAAATTACATATTAAATTGCTTCAATCTGAATGGCCATACTTGAAGAAGGATGAAAGGTCAATTTATGAAGACTTTTTCATCATAAATTGATGCAGACAAGTCTCAAATTGGTTCATAGGATTCATCAGAATGCAGGAAATGATAAGTCTGACTCTCAAAAAAAAAAAAAAGACTTTTTTAAATATTTATCCTCCCAAGTATTCATATGAAACATGCTCCCATGAGTTCAAAACAGTGTGTTCGGTTGAGAAACACTGAAGACAAACAACAAATGTTTGTTTAGAAGAAAATTCAAGGAACCGTCAAGTTTTTCCAACAACCCTACAACCGTTCTTCATGAGACGATGAGCTTTGCAAATACTGTAGCTCTCAGATGTAAATGTAACTGAAACTCACAAAAACACTGAACAACTTCCTGCAATACAACCCACTAACACAACATAGTAGACTGTAAGGAAGAGTACATACTGTATGCATGTAGAATGTCTCCTAACAGCACATAATCAGACACAAACATTTTAACTATCATCACACAAAAAAAATGTTAAAGACTAAATTCAGGACTTTTTATTACCTTCTAACAGAGCCTGAACACGTGAGAAAGTGCAAGACAAAGAGCAAAGAAGGACAAAGTGCCTCTGTGTGGTTGGATGAAAGGAAACTGCACCACCACAGCCGTATCTAAAATTATTGCATGCAAAATCAGAAATTCCACTGACACTGAGATAGAGTCCTCAATAAGCCATAAGCAACTGTAGCCATTGAAGTCATGCAAGCACAGCCTAACTAGTTTTTTACACGACAACATGGCTGGTTGACAGACGTTTATCATGATAACATCTTCATTTCAGAAGGACATATTACTGTGGCCGTATCTTCTTGTATCGCTCTGCAATGCAACATTTAAAACTGATCTTGCGACTTAATGTTTGTTAATATATCCACATCTTACTGAGAAGAGCAGATTTTACAGGAAGTTGCACGGCTTTCCTTTTTAAAAGCGACTGGTAATAAAAGATTCCCGTGATATGTGCCTTTTAATGTAAACGTGATAATGACAGCATGTGAGCAAACGACAAAAAAAACAAGAGTCTCAACTTATAGTCAGAGCAGAATTCTTATTAAAATTATTCAGAGATTTACTGCAGACTGTCAATGCATCATGTGATAGGACAGAGAAAACTCCTTTTTCCTTCAATAGCATTAACTTTTTTATATTTATTCCTGCCTTGCAATAGTAATATTTGTTCTATTTGCAAATCAGGTGCCAAATATCAGCAATTCCCCTGAGGTTTCCACCAAAGGGATCAATAAAGCTCTATTCTATTCTATTCTATTCTATTCTATTCTATTCTATATTGTACAATCAAGTTTGCTTCACCAGAAACCAAAGGCACCTCTGATACAGAAAGAAACCAGTAAACAGCAGAATAATCATTTGTGAAAGTATGGGCACAGCTGAAGCCCCGAGTCCCTTGCAAACACCCTAACAGCAGTACATTGGTAGCAGTATTATTAGTAGAACTGGTACAGCAGCAGTGTTTTAGTTACCCAGGTAGCTTCCAAAGCTGACAGCTCCATTCTCGTCATCCAGGTACACAGACATCCCTCGGCTGGATGTGTTGTAGACCAGAACCGAACCTGTCCAGTAAGATGTCCCCGGTGCCCCCATGATGATCAGATCCTTAAAAAGGGGAACAATATAATGTGATCTCTACTACAGCTCTGTTGAATTTATGATATACGTAAGTCGATAGGCTGACAGATATGAGCAGGAACCAGAAAAAAGCAGATGGCTTCCATTAACGTGTGCCTCTGAATGAATCACAATCAGTCCGCCGGTGGAAGACGAACAAGATTTTAACAAAGCTTGTTGTCTGTGTGTTACTGACCTCAGTCAGGAAGTTGGAAATTCCTGCCTGACATGATCCATAATCCTCTCCGAACTTCCTCTGGTGGTCTGAAAGAGACAGACAGGGATGTTGAGAGACGGTGAACAAACCATCAAGAACACAAAATCCAAATGTTTTCCCTCTGATGCCGAACAGCTGTTGGTTTCACACACTCTGCTGCCTTTGAGATGACATTCACTGACTTCCCTTGCCTTGCCCCTTACCATATCCTTAATCTGATTCTAATCTGAGCCATAAAACCAAGTCTTAACCCTCAAACAGCCCTTTGAAGGTGTGTCAAAAATATGAAACTAGATACAAAATGTGAGAACATCTACACATTTAAAAAACGTGCACATTGAACTGTTGAGCAGTTCCTGTTTTTGCAATCACAAAACATTTGGACGGTAACACATTGCACTGTTTGAAGCTACTAAAATCAGAAGAGAATAATGGGGCATTGTTTGATTGATAGATTTTGGTCTTTAAGTGATAAAAACAAGACAAAAACAAATAAAGAAAAAAAAACAAGAAAAGTGAAAGAAACAACGAGAAAGGCGTCTGTGGTAACAATAAACCTACACCGTCTTGGCTTTATGGAGCTTTTTAGTGAGTTTCAGCTCATTGTTTAGGAGTCATTAATCAACTTTACAACCTTGGTTCACTTTCCCCATTCTCATAGTGTCCTTATCAGAAACAGCAGGATCTAAAGCTCTAAAAATGCCCCGTACACAGCCTGCTCAGCACCAAACAGCAGACAGACACAGTTAGCGACAAAAAGGTAAACATAATGGAGCATCTAAAGAACCAGATAGTTTCCTCAGAAGTTGATACAGACCAAAAACAGAGCAGACATAAAAACTAAATTCGAGTCTAAATAAACATGAAACTGTTCGTTACCAAAGGTGATGAATAAGGCTTCCAAATGAGCAAAAAGCTGCAATTTCAATCAAATAAAATACATTTAAAACTTAGATGTACCAATAGGTATCGTTACAGTCAAAATATGGCAAGTTTTGTACAAAAATAAATATGCTGGACTTTATTGTGAGAAAATTTCACAACTATACATGAAATGATATTTAATTAAATGTTTTATTTTCTCATATGTTTGCTTCTATCTTGTGCTTTTTGCTGTGGTTCTCCTCATATTGCTCCTATGTTGGTTATGCTGAAACTCAAACGAATGTAGCTGTAGTTGAGCGAAACATTGTGCTTTATACCTAAGGTGTGTGAAATATGCATCCCTACATCATTTACGTCATCAAAGCTCAAACAGAGTCAGATATCTTAGTGCTTGCAATGACAAAGTTGAAATCAATCTAATTTAATATCATGTAGTT
>NW_007577738.1:1689975-1745781 GCF_000690725.1 Stegastes partitus | reverse complement strand
TGTGTGTGTGTGTGTGTGTGTGTGTGTGTGTGTGTGTGTGTGTGTGTAACATTATCAGCTTTGTATATTATCTATTTTCATTAACTGTCCAATCTCTAGTAAGGAGACAGTTGGGGCTATAAATACTTTCTCAATCACATCACTGTCCGTTGAAAAAAAGCCTTTGGGGTTTTTCGTTGTATCTCTCTATTATGTACATGTTCCATAATGACTTCAGTCAGACATGACAGTGCGGTTATTGATAAAGCTACAGAGCAAGAAACTATTATGGGGAAATGTTACTTGAAGGCATCCCCACTGACCGATTTGATGTTGACTTTGTCTCAATCAAAGCTGAAATCAAATTTCCTTTTTGCTAAGATGATGTTTTGATTTGTCACTTTCACTGTGAATTTAACGTACAAGTAACTATGATGGATGTTCAGATATGAAAATAAAGAATGAAATTGCGGGATTTGCATACTAAAGTGACGTAAATGAAGCTAGATGAATATAATAAAAAATCGCATTACAAAGAAAGCAAGCTTAGTCTTTACTGTCAGCCATCAGTCATCGTCATAAACATGGAGGAAGTGTGCTTTACCAGGACGTGTCCTCCATTGTCTCCAGGTTGTCTGGACAGACTGACTCCCAGCCACTGGTGATCACTCTCTGCTTCACAAGTCTTCCCACACGTCAGCACGTCTGCACACACATACAAACTGTTCACACTGTTGAAAATACAACTGTGGTACCCATCTATAAGCACATCTATAGACACATCAAATAAATGGCTCATAACAAATTATAAGCAGGTAGAGGGATAAAAATGTTCATTGATCCTCTTCATCTTTTGATCTAACTTGCACATTTGGTGTATTGCTGGACTGTTGCTGCAGAAAAGACTTGCCACACACCAGCACGCATGTGGTGGCAGCGTCGATGCTCTGCAGTGATGTTGCAGCGGTAAACCGCACCGGGAGAATGAACCGACGGACTGTAGGACGAGTTTGCTACTGGAGCTCCAACCACCAACCTAAGACAGAGAGAGAGAGAGAGAGAGAGTGAGGCTGTTAAAACAGGAACTGTCTTTCTGTCTGAATGACATCTGTGTGTGAAGCATCAAAGAGCTTCTCTCACTGGCAAGAATTGGCTAATTGGCGCACACACAGTCGCACTGTGTGAAGACGACAACTTACAGAGCATTTCTATGATAAATAGGTGGATCTAAATTTACTGATTGCGAGATTTGCATCTCTAAAAGGACAGCAGCCAATATATTTTACCATTTAAATGTCAATGTTCATAAGGGAGGGCATTCATTTTTAAGATTTTTAAAATCAATAAATAAACTGGGTATCCAAAAAAGTATATCAGTATCAAAATCAATATCAGTAACAAATCAAATCCATTGCAGATCAATAGTAAAGCAACAGAATAATCAATATCAGATCAATAACATAAAGTATAAATTCAGACCAGCTGTGAGATTTGTGCCGATGCAACAGGACTGAGTATCCAAACATGGAGGAGGAAGGACCACTGAACTCCAGACTGTGGTCCTGATCCAGGCTGTATCCTGCAGCAGGATGGACCTGAACCAGAAGCAGAACCAGAACCAGGCTGCAGCGCAAACCTACACTGACCGCTGAGGGGCCCATGATGGAGGGAAAACTGTAGGAAAACAGAGAGATGATAATGATCAGTATCAATCACTACAAAGATGACACCCAATGAGAAGTCTCCATCTTTACACACTCATATATTCAAATTATCTTCAAACAAACAGAACTTTATTTAAAACTCTAGTGGACATCACTGTCTAAATATACTGAAATTGTAATACTGAAAAGCAGAATATTACTAATTTAAGAAACAGTACTTCATAAAAAACATGTTTAACTTTTTTACTCCATGCAAACATCATGTAGCCATGACGAAGAGGTGCAACAAGATGATACAGAATAGTCAATATATGAAACTGTGGACCCACGAAGATAACTTTTAAAAAAAAACATAATTAGAGAAATATGAAATATCTTAGGATGCATGCTTAACTTTTTGCTAAGAACTAGACAAGAAGATTAATACCACACTCTCATATATGGGCTTTACATTTGAAGCAACATCCTGCAGCTGCTTAGCTTAGCATAAACACTGGAAACAGTTAGCGTAGCATAGTTCAGCAATAATGAATAATACCCAACAGCTTCTACAGTTCTTTAAATATCACATTTTAGTTATATATTGTTTAATCTGCACAAAAATCTAATTGAAACAACAACATGTTGCTATCTCGCAGGCTGCTACATGGATAAAGCCAGACTTTTTCAAGTCTTTATGCTAAGCAATGCTAACCGTCTTCTGACTATGGCTTCAAATCTAGTTGGCAGATATGAATGTGCGGGATCAATCTACTCCTCCAAAGGGACGCAAAAAAGTAAATGAGCACATTCTCCAAAATATTAAAAGTTTATTTTAAATGTTGTCAAAACACTTTGTACTCAAATTTAGGACTGCAACTACAGATTATTTTCATTGCCAATAACTATGTTGATTATTGTCTTGATGAAACATTAGATTGTTTGGTCTATAAATATATAAGGCCATGGTGATAGCTGTCATTTAGTGTTCAGGCTAATCAAAAAATCCAATCACAAGTGAACCAACTTCTTGCTCAATCAAACTATTACCAACATTTTAGCTGTTCTATAAATTAAGCCTATAAAGTTATTTTTAAAATACTGTATTCATTGAACTATTGAATAAATAGTTAAATAGTTTAAAGTACCCAGGAATTCAAAACTTTTGCTTAAATTAAAAAATATTGTAGTCCGTTGAGGAAAATCTTTCCAACTGAGCACTTACTGTCATTTACAGGCCAACTACAATTAAACTAAATAATTTTGCTTTTTAAATATCTATAATAACATCAAACGCCTACAAACTTGTTTTATCTAATTTTGGCAGCTGGAAAACAAACCATATAACGTTTGTTTCGTGTTTTTGTGGCTCTTCATCAACTCCATCCATCATCCACTAACTCATTAACCGACCAGCGGTCACCGTTACTGTACCGCTCAGACAGCAGAGGCTGTGTCCCGGGTCAGACAGCAGATGTCCCGGGTCAGACTGCGGCTCCAGTCGGTGCGGTCCAGATGCTGAATACCCCGGTACTGGGGGCGGACGGAACGACAAAAGCCGCAGTTTGGTGAAGAAGCCCCCGTTAAATCCTCCTTCTTCCCGGCGTGACTGAAACCGCCTGTTGCTCCTCGGTCCGTGCGTAAACCGGGTGCGCACGAGGCTCCGTGATTCCCGCACAGAGAAGCACGTGAAGTGAGAAGAAACTCAAAGAAACAGAAAACAGTAAAAACCAAACTTCTGCTGACTTTCACATGAAGTCAATGAAACTGAGAACTGAGCGCGCGGCGGAGACCCTCCCTCCCCTCCCTCTGCGTGCGCGTGAGTAACGGTGTTTCCTCTCCACCCTCGCGGTGTGGAACGAGAGAGGCGTGCACGCTGCTCCATGTGTGTGTGTGTGTGTGTGTGTGTGTGTGTGTGTGTGTGTGTGTGTNGTGTGTGCGCGAGCGCGCGTTCGGGGTGTTTCCTCGTCGGTTATCACCAGAGTGTGAATCGAGCCAGTGTGGATGTAATCTGATTTTACTGTCTGAGCGACCCAAACGCACAAACAGTATTTGCTGAAACACAGAAACACTCCTTTCAGAACACCATATTAGAAATATTAGTGGATATTATGACTTCAAGTCCCTCCTAGTCATTGATTTAACTCGTAAAAACTCATCTCTGTGTGTCAAAGTTACATATTTAGATTATTTCTATGAAAATGCCTCAAGTTTTGGTTAAACTCCCTTTGAATTGCCAGCAGAGGACAAAGAAAGGTTTTTTAACTAAATTAAACTGAATGGCAGACACGTAGACAGTAGGTCATATCTACATATTTAGTGCATAACGACTGTCCAACGTGTACTACTGCCCTTGTAGGGTAATTGCCCTTGGACTGACCACATGGACATAAATTCTGAGTTGCTGACTTGAGGAAATTACTAAATTTACGTGACGTAGACACTTGCAAACACTTGCATGTACTCTCTGATGCTTGAAAGTATGCTACAGGCCTAAGACATAACTTCACACCAATGCTTCCTCCACCATTCATTGATATAAAAAGTCCCCATTTGTTTCACCATGCACCGCTATGAACTCACTGCAGCTCAAGCACAGCGGCTCTCCTGCGTCTCTGCTCAAACACTGTAAAGCTACACTACACCAAAGGCAAGTTGGTGCAATTCAATCCTAAGTATTGGAACCAGAAATCAATTCTGAATAGGAATAATAATATAGAAAGTCCCAGTCATCTCCACAAGTCTGACTCGGTTTTGTTTTTTGAGACTGTCATTGCTTCACACTCAAATGTGTCTTTGAGCACATCAAAACAGCATACAAACATTGTAACAATTTGAAAAACGTAACTTTCATTAAAGGAGGTCATAAGTGTTGTAATTTGTCATGTTCAAGCTAACTCAATTCATCAAATAACTGTATAAACATAGTATTTTCCACTGAAATGTAGTTGAAGATAAGTTTACTGTAGCACAGAAAGTAAATGCTCAAAGTGCAAATGCTTCAAACGTTTACTGAAGTACACAACTGAGTTAAATGGAACACATGTATTTATTCAGGCACTGTACTTATGTGCAATTAATATAACCTATTTGTACTTTCCTTAAGCATTTACATTTTCTGCTACTCTGTACTTCACTGAACCGGAAAATTAGCGTACTTTTTATTGCACTAAATTTGCTTGATAACTTTATACTGTAAAGTCTTGACATTAGGTGCCTTGAGGTGACACAAGTTATGATTTGGTGCCATTTAAAAAAAATAAATAAATCATGAATTCCATTGGTTGTAAGTTAACTGGTAAATTTAGGTCAATAATAGAAAGTTTAATTAAATGATTTATCCTATACTACTGTAGGTAAGAGAATGTTTCCTTTTTGTTTGCCTTTGTTGCCACAACAGTAAAATGATGTACATATATAATCATAATTATAACCCAAAAATATAAAAAGAATTGTTCTGAACAGAGTCATTTTCTATTACCAGTAACCTACTGTTATTGTCAGTGCTGTAGGATACTTAATGAAAACTAAGAATGCATCTCTTTCACTTGTGACTGTGCTTCTACACTCTGCAAGAGCTATTTTTAATTAAAAGTACTTCTTGCCAAACTGAGGGACCATAAATGAAAAGAAGACATCAGTTGACATTAAACTATTTTAAAGTACTTTTTGTTTATATGTTAAGAAGTTTGGGGGTATAATTTCAGGACTGGAGTGCGACCACAGCGTGACGTCACAGCCGTCATGTGGTCTTTAATCCGGCTCAGCTGAAAGTGACGCTTCTAACAGTGTAAAGTATAATTATAGCTGTGTTCAGACCAACATCACCAGTGCTGATTAAGAGGACTGTGTCCAAAGAAAGTGTTGAATCTGTTATCCAGATTGTTATTCCTCTAAAACAGAAGCACAGCAGAGGATTAGACACAGATCTTGGACAGTTAGAAAGTATTGTCACTTTGCATCATCAGTGAAAGTTGAGGTGTTTTTAGAGACTCTTTTGATTCCACTGTTTGAATTTCTTGAAGGGACCAAGTAGCACATACACCAATCAGCGACAACATTAAAACTACAGACAGGTGAAGTGAATAAGATGGGTTATCTTATTGCAATGGCTCCTGTCAAGTGGTGGGAGATATTAGACAGCAAGGGAAAAGTCAGTTTCTAAAGCTGATGTGTTGGAAGCAGGAAAAATGGGCAGGTGTGAGGACCTGAGTGACTTTGACAAGGGAAAAGAAACTGTGATGCCTAGATGGCTGCAGTTCTTGTGGAGTGTTCCTGGTATGCAGTGGTCACCAAAAGTGGTCCAAAGAAGGACAGCAGATGAACCGGTGACAAGATTGTGGGTGGCCATGGCTCATTGATACATATAGGGAGAGAAATCTGTAGTTTAATTCCACAGTGCATATTGCTAAAAACCTTAATGCTGGCAATAACAGAAGGTATCAGAACACACAGTGTATCTGACTTGCTTCATACAGGGCAGCAAAACCACAGACCAATCAGAGGAGCCATGCTGTCCCCAGTCCACCACTGAAAATGGACATATGAGGGTCAGAACTGAACCATGGATTAATGGAAGAAAGTGGCCTGGTCTGATGAATGACATTTCATTTTCTATCATGTAAACAGTCACGAGTGTTGCTTACCTGGGGAGAAGATGGCAACAGGATGCACTATGGGAAGATGGAAGCCTGGCAGAAGCAGTGTGATGCTCTGGGCAAAGTTCTGCTGGGAAGCCCTGTGTTCTGACATTCATGTACCGGTACTTGTTACTATGGCATGTACCGTCCACCTGAACCTGGTTTTCGGAACACGCTGAAGAATTCAACGTGTTGACTTGACCTCCAAATTCCCAACATCTGAATCCTATCAAGCATCTGTCTGATGTGCTATGAAAACAAGTCTGATCCATGGAGGGCCCACTTTGCAACTTCAAGGACTTAACATGTACCACAGGACACCTTTAGAGGTCGTTGAACTTCATACCTCAACAGGTCAGAGCTGCTTTGGTAGCACAAATGGAACAGACACAATATTAAACAGATGGTTTTAATGTTGTGGTTGATCAGTATGTGTTTTGGTTTTACTTTGGTGGAGTAGGAGGAAGTGGTGATACATCTCCCATTATATATAGAGTCTATGGGTTTTACAATACCATAGCCACAAACCAACAATAACAATGGAAACATGAGGATGATAAGCAGGTATATTTACCATATTAACCTATTGACCATATTAGATTAGCATGTTAGCATGCTAGGAGTTGCCAATTAGCACAAAGGCAAAATAGAGCTCAGGCTGATGGAAGCATCAGTGGTTTTACTGGTATTTGCTTTTAAGAAAAATTTTAACCCAATGGTTGCTCATCAAGGGATCACTAAAGTGATTTGGATTCAACTTCAATGTTGTTGTGACAATTTATTCAGTCATTGATTAGATATTCTACTGTGGACCAAAGTTGTTTCAGGTAAAGGTAAAAGGATGAAATGTGTCCATGAATGCAAAAACTCTACTTTAGGTAGTGGAGTATTGAAAGATAGAAGTTAACACGAGCACAAGTTTTATTTAATAAAAATTTTGGCATTGACCTGATCTCTTACACAGATGTAGAGAAACAAAGACGGCTATTTATAAGACTTAGAGGCGAAAATAATCACTGGATAAAAGGAAACCCTGCACACAAGAACTCAATACAATCATCAGACGGACAGTTCCTGCTTGAACATGTTAAACATAAATCTTCTAAACATCTGCATTGTCAGTTAGTATTGCCATTGGTGGCATGTTAACACAATGACATTAGTGTTCACCTGAAATCCCCTCTGTACACGCAGCGTCATACATCTGTTAACATGGCGTAAGACTGTTAGTTGTTTTGCTTGTTGGTTACCAAAGGAACAAAAGACTCCTCCTAAAAAGCAGTTAGGCAGCCAACCAATCCATCCAGATACTATGTGTAAATATTCACCCAAAATAAATCCCTTATAAGAATGACTTTGTGGGATTCCAACTGTTTTAATTCAGCCTTACTGGACTCTATAAACAATGACGGTCGAAGAAGGTAAAGTAGTCCGAAGTGATGAACAGCTGGTGGTAGCTGTGTTTAGTTCAAGTTCAGGGGAGGAATATTTGTCCTGAAAGAGTCAGAGAAGAACTCAAACCGCTCTGTGATTCATTCCAGACCTTCGACCAGCCATCATTAAATAAACCAGAGGGACACAAAGAAGAGAGGGAGAGAGTTTTTGAATCTTTAGTGGTCTTTGTTCAGAGTATTGCTATATATGTTCACAGAAATATGAACAAAGAATGTAATAAAGTGGCAAACTAACCTAAAATTTCAAGCTTAATGATTAGCTTGTCCTGTTCACATGATACAACATCTCTGAACACTAACATCTACGATCAGCCTGGTTTAAAGTGTTCAAATAAAAATAGGTCCAGACTGGAAGACGGTTAAGAAGCAGACAACCCGTTTTGGTGAATGTCGGACAGGAACTCTGCTCCACGTACACATACACATTCACTCAGTGTGTTTGTTGGCATTTCCTGTTAATGACCCTGCAGTTATTATGCTGGAATCTGACCAGCTACTGTTCCCATCCTCCCACACACTGTGAGTGACCATATGTTTAAAAAAAAAAGTCATGCTTCCTCTTCCTGAGTGCATTATTATTTGATATCACCTGGAAGTTCATTTTGTCCTTTATGAACAAACAAGCTTAAAATGTGTTTGAAGTCAGTTTAGTTTCACCACTAACTACAAAGTATTACATACGATCAGCAGTGAAAATCTGATTTTGTACCTTGTTACCATGTCCATATGTTGTTTTTATATGCAAGAAGACATATAATGAGTTATATAAGCAGTTAAAACCATGACTGACTGTAAACTGCAATGTACTGATGACAGTCTCAAAAACATGCATTCAGACTTTTGTGGTTTCGTACATAACAAACCTGAAGAATCACGCATGTCAACTTGCAGTTTGGAGCTTTCTGTATCACTATTCTTTTTCACAATCAGTCTCAGGTTCAACCAGGTATGGCTGAATTACTCCAACGATATTCCAACTTTTTATTGTGTAGTGTTGAGTAGTTCGTGCAGAGTCACAGGTGAGCTGGTGTGCTCAATTTGTAGCAAGTGGGCATGGGTAAGTGGAGAGAGACAGGCAGGAATTTCATAGATGCACTTATTTAGAGAAAGCCACAGTGTAGGGTTACATCTAAGCCATTTTTAGGCAGGGATTTTTTCTCATGGAAAAAGAAAATGCAGTTGAACTGTTGACCAGGACAATAGCATCAAAGCCATCGTTCCCAGCAGATGTCTCATCCACATGATTTCACTATTTAGCAACAATAATTATAATCGTTAAACAACATGAACACATCCTATCCTTGTGTGTCGTGTTGGATATCTGCAGGTCATGTCTTGAAATGTACAGGGCAAGCAATCATCAGTTTGGCCAACTATCTGACCCGACATTCAGCATTTTTCCAGTTATTAGTATTGTCATTTTTTAAACGAATCTCCGGCATAATTAAGTAATATTAAAGTCCGCTACTCTGCATCTCTCAATCTGTAGTCACCCGTCTGTGGTCTTGAGCAATGTCCCACCCACAGGACTATCTGATTGGCTACATGTCATGAGCAATAGCCTATATTAACATTAAAGAATAAATACTGAAAAGTCCTCTTTTCATTAAATATATGCACAAAGGCAAAACAAAGATGCTTCAATCAAGTTTCAGGTTGAAGTTTGTTTTATTCTAAATTTTGATACCAAGATTTTCATTTTTACAGCAAATTATATCAGTTCAAAATATTGTTTATTAGGTTTCTTGATTATTAATAATCAGCATCAGCCTTGAAAAAAATATCAAACAATTCAGTTTCTAAAAAAATACCCATAGAGACATAGTTAAATTTCATTGGGCAACGTCTTGCCTAACTTTGGTTGGTTGGGAGAAAGTTGCTGAGAAACTCTTTTCTTAATTATTTATTGAAGTTAGCAAAAACATTGATTTGATCACATTTGATTGTAAATTCATCCTTATTTTTTTTTACTCTTTGATGTTCTGATAAATTATGGAAGAATTTTAATTCTATGAGGAACAGTAAACTGAGATATCATTGAGACGCTTAAAATCTTGGTGAAGACAGAAACCTGCAGAAATTCTGTTATTTTAGTCCAGAGTTTGTTTTGTCACATTCTTCTAAATGGGGGGAAAGGCTGAACAGAGTTCACTGAAAGGTTGTCTGTTGTTTTTTCATATCACACTTTTATAGCTAAGTCACATTCTGGGATTTAACCCTTAACTCCCTGAAGTAAAAAATACCAGTGACATAGTTTGATTTGAGTTACCTCAGCTACTTTTATTATCGATTACAAGGCCGTTGTTTTAACTCAAAACCCCACAGATGTCACTGATTCCTTAGATTTCTGTTTTGCCATCATATGTGACACATTCAAAATACGCATGTTGAGTGCAACAAATCATATAAAATAAACAAAAGCGTTCAAGCAATCTTTTCTATCTTTATGTTTTACAATTACACAGCAAAAGTCTGCATCCTCACAATTTCATGTAGAATATAAAAACAGCATTATTTTTGCTTTCTCATAAGGAAGCAGGTACATTTATGTCTTATTTTGTATTATAAAAACCCCTTTATAGCCCTGTTTGGCTTACAACAGCATGTTTTTACTTTTAAAATTGCGAGTGACAAAGCCTCGATGAGAACTAACACATGAGTTTGGCAAACTTAACACTATGTCAGCTAATCTTGGCTGGGCTTGCTGGAGTGTGAAGAGCTGCTGACATTTAGCTGAAACTCCAATAGCATCCAGAACTGTCTTACAGTCAAGAAACAATACAGAGTGGATTTTTAGCTGTGAACTATATTTTTAGGTAGACTGTAGGCTCACAAACTAGTAACTAATTTAAAGTCCTTCCCCAGTCATTGAATAAACACCTAAAAACTCATCTCTGTATCAAAGTTAGATGCTGTTTCTTTTTTTTCCTATGAAAATAATTCCTTCCTGCTATAAATTGACTTAGATGCAACTCTACACAGTTGCTTCCTCTAGAATGTGCAGATCCATGATTCTGAAGCAGAATAAAGATACAGAAAACCCCACCCTGCAAGTTGACAGTATTGGTTCCTTCGGTTTGTGACATATGAAACACTGGAGGAGGTTTTAGAGATGGTCGTCAGTTTCAGTTTTAAGGTGGAAATGTTTAGCAATGCCAATGACTGCTTATTTTGCTCATGACGTGTCTTCTAGCGTATAAAAACCACCATATAGACATGTTAACAAGGTACTGCTAACAATTAAAGATTATGTCAAACCCAATAATTTTATTATTCTTGTGCTTTTGGTTTTAGAAAGATTTTTAAAGTGTATGAATATCAAAAGTTTAACAGATCTGCTGTGGCTAGTTTCACTTGGATAAATACTGTACTGTGGAATAGTTTAGCAAACAATCAATTACTGGTTCGGTTAACAGGAAGCTGTTATCTTTTATGAGCCGCGTCATGTGACTGGCGCGGTAATGACAAGAGCAACAAAGATGTCAGTGTCAGGATTTTTGGTTGGTAAACCAGCTGAGACTCAGCAGGGTCACCAGACTGCTCCAGTCATGTCCAGGTGATGGATGTGACAGGCTTTCTACTTCCTAAAAGATGGGGATGAACAAGAGATTTAGACATGTTTATATTGTTTGTGTTTCACTGTGGGTTGAGATGTTTACAATAACAACCTAAAAAACATCAGCATGCAGGATGTTAAGTGCTTCTGTGTGGACATTATCTGACAAATCATCTTACCGAAGCAGTCGCTGCAGTGCTGCTCATTCAGCCGACTGTGTTCCTGCTCACACTGATAGCATCCGTTTAGCTGTGTGATGCCTCCACTGGGGTCACTGTGAACTTCCACTCAACCTGCAATTAGGATGTCAGAGGTCACACAGTACATAGATGAGAGGGAAGAAGCAGATAAACTGAGCTCGGTGACATGGAGGTTGAACTCTCTCACTGTCTGGTTTGGAAACAAACCGCATCCAGAGAGACCACTTTAAACACAACAATCACTAGAAGCAATTACAGTCTCTTTCACACGTATAGAAAGCGGCATTGGTGTTTGTCACACAGTCATCATGTGGTATTTGTGTGTATATTTCTGATGTGGATTTGCTGACAGCTAACAACTCTGACACTTCCTCTGTTCTCTTTCATTTCCCTCTTTCTTTCACTCACACTCCCCAGAGGGGTGGCACTAAACTCCAGCTCTCACGAGTAGATCTGAGGTAAGTGAAATATGATTTCATTTGTGTTTTCCCCTCTTCAACCAGTTTGAGAGTACGTCCACACTAAACCAGTTGAATTTTTACTTGTATTTGAAAGTGCTTATAAAAAGTAATCACCACCTTGGAAGCTTCCCCTTCTTTGCGTTTCAATATTATATCATGAACAATATAATTTTTCTTTTTAGACAAGAATTTACAAAAAATATATATATTTTTATCAAAGTGTAAAGAGATTTTGACAAAGCACTCTCAGTGCAAATGTAAAACATAAAATACATGACTGCAATCATATTTACTGTTCAAGTCACTATTTAGTAGATGCACCTTTGGCTGCAATTGATTCTGTTTTGATATGGGCTCAAGCAGGCTTGCACTTCTGGACACTTCAATTTTACCCCATTCTTCTTTGCAAAACTGCTGAAGCGCCGTCTGGTTGCATAAGGATCATGAATGAACAGCCCATTTCAGGTTCAGCAACAAATTCTCAGTTAGACTGAGGTCTGGGCTTTGACTCAGCCACTCCAGCACATTCATCTTGTTGTCTTTAAACCATTTCTGTGTAGTTTTGGGTTGTATGCTTCAGGTCATTGTCTTTCTGGGAAACAAATTTTCTCCCAAGTGTTGTCATGCAGATTGCATCAAATTGTCCTCCAGGATCTCCTTGCTCTTTGCTGCATTGCTCTTGTGCTGCAGAGAAGCATTCCCACATCATGATGCTGCCACCACCATGCTTCATAGTGATAATGATGTATTTGTGATTGTGTGCAGTGTTTGGTGTCTGATGGCCAAAAAGCTCATTTTTGGTGAAATGAACCAGAAGAAGCTTTTTTCAGTTGACTTCAGAGTCTGTCACATGCCTTCCGGGGAATTCTTATCAAGATTTAATCTAAGCTTTTTTCCAACAGTGGCTCATTCTTTGCCGCTCTCCCATAAAGCTCTGACTGGTGAAGAAAAGGCAACAGTCTCTTCAGTCTCAGCAGCTGAAGCTTGTAAACTCCTTCCGAGCAGTCACAGGTGTCTTGGTGGCCTCCCTCACTAGTCTCTTTCTTGCACGCCACTCAGTTTTTGATGACGTTCTGTTCTAGTTAGATTTACACATGTGCTATATACATTCTATTTCTTGATGATGGATTTAACTGGACTCCAAGGAATATTCAGTGACTTGGAAATTTTCTTGGTTCCATCTCCCGACTTCTCAATAACCTTTCCACAGTTGCTTGGAGTGTTTTTTTTTTTTTTTTAAATCTTCATGGTGTAGTTAAATCCAGGAGTACTGATTCACCAGTGACTGGATCTTCCAGATACAGGTGTCTTTATACTGCAATTACTTGAGACACATTCACTGAACTCGATGGTCTCTACTTCACCAATTGTGTGACTTCTAGCACCAACTGGCTGCACCTGTGTTGAATTAGATGAGTCACTTTAAAGGGGGTGGATACTTAGGCTGTCACTTATCTCACATTTTATATTATTAATTAAATAGCTTTTAGAAATGTGTTTTCACATCAACATTATGGTATTTTTTAGTAAATCTTTGTCCAAAAAGCCAAATTAAATTGACCATAATCCAATGTTGTAAAGCAATGAAAGGAAAAAATACTTCTGAGGGGTGTGAATGCTTTTTCTAAGCACTATATTAAACTTAAAACATTTGCTTGGTGTTTTTCGTGTGTACATGAAAAATTGGGCTTTTCCAGAATGATGATGTAAGCTGCTCAGTGAAGATTAACATTAATTTTATTTGACAACGTCGTATGACGACTGTAAAACAAGGATTTTATCACAGCAGTGCCGCAGCTTGGGACCCCTGGGCGGCCCGTCCTGCTCTTTACCAGATGTTGGCTGTGATGCAAAATTTGTTGTTTGCCAACTTAAAAGAGGACGAAGCAAAGGAGATTAAGCTGTTTTTCCTTTGTTCAGGTCTTTCACTGTGGACAGAGAGCTGAAGAACACAGATGCTGCTTTTTGGGCCCTCGTTGATATAAATCATGTGGTAAACCAACTGAAATGCCTGTTGGGCCAGGACAGTACAATGATACAGCTGCCTCCAAAATGATTACAAAAGTTAAATCAAAAGCATTTATAATAGAGTCTCAACAAAAGCTGGTCATAATAATCTTCATGAAAGAAGGATTTTTGTGAGACTGCATTTGATTGCATTAGTTTTCGCTCCGTTGAATCCGATTGCATTTCAGCTCGTCATTATCTTTGTACCTTGATGTACCTTTTAACTGAACGCGAGGTGATGCGGTTTATCGCTCAGTGTTTAGCAGGTCGGACAGGATGTGTTCTCACAGATGTGGAGGAGAGAGTCTGCTTAACAGTGGCTGCAAGAAAACAACTTTCTCAACACAACAGCGCAGGATTCATCTCCTGTTAGCAGCTACCATTATGAGCTGCCATCAGATCACTATATGATAGTGATGCAGTCGTCATGACAACACAAACATACAGGATGTCAAACACACAGGATGTCAGCAACAACATCTGTGTGATGTGATACTGAGGCACAAATACAGAGAAGAGGGAAGGAAGTTTACCTCATAAATGTACTGAAATAAATACATTTCTGATTTATTTGGTTTCTGTACAAAGTAAATATTGTTTGAAGGATTTTAAGGGTTTTTATTAATGTTTTGGGTTTTTTTTTTTAAGAAAAAGATTTAACCATCAGTTCTTTCTTTTTTTTATTTTTTTATTTTTTAGCTTAGAATAATTTTTTAGCTTTAAACAGTTTAATTAAACTGTTTTAGTGTAGAAATAAAGTCACCATTTTGATTTCGGTATGATGTTCATTTTATTTTTGATTACTAAATAACAACACCAAACTAGGTTAGTAGAATTTCAAAGCCTATTTTATTTTTATGTAGTTTAGATGTTTAGTTTAAAACAGTTTAAATATTAAGTTAACTTTCTCAGTTTATTTTTTTAGTTGACTTGTGATGTTCATTCTTCTTTAGTTGAATAAAGCAGAGTAAAGTTAAATGGCGGCTAATCTTTCTGTGGCAACACAGGAAGCAAATTCACTCTGGATGATAAAACATTTTCACAATATGCGGAAACATGATCTTGCCTTAAATGAAAATGCATCAATTTGGCAAAAACAAGCAACAACTGTTGTCATTATCACAAAGCAACCAAGTAAATAACCATCAACAGATAAACAAAGAACAGATTACAGATCTGTAATTGTTTGTCTTTTCTGCTGATAAAGCTCCACATGAAGAGCAACGCATTCACATTTTCACATGAACTGAACTCGCTACATGATCCAGACCGTGTGTGTGTGTTATCTGTGGTATGTTGATAGACAGCCGATCCCTGCTGTGTTTGCATCAATTGATCGCAGATCAGTCTGATCAGAACCAGATACAGAGCTTTGATCTCTGTTTGTGTGTGTGTGTGTGTGTGTGTGTGTGTGTGTGTGTGTGTGTAGGAGGCTGTATGGGGTCGGGAGAAGACAGGGAGGAGAGGGTGGAGGAGGATGGTGTAGCTGCTGACATTACTGAAAATAGAAGGAAATGAGTGTTTATTCCTCAGAACTACTGACCACGCCCAAATTTCCCTACAATGTGGAAAAAAAGAACTTAATTTGCACAAAAATACCAGAAAATACTTGTTTCTGAGGTTTGTGAACACTTACTTGAACTATACTGATTAAATCAAAGGAAGTTAGACTAAAAGGGCATTTTTGTCTTTAAACTTAAAATCTCCCAACATAAAAACACAACTTTTATAATTTAAACTTTTGCTTCAACAAAATCGTGTTTTCAGCCTTGTGCCCTAAAATCACATTCCTATATAACTAAATTGGGTTCTCAATTTTGTTTTTAGGGAAATGCATTTTCTCCCTAATTACGTTTGTCCGTGATTTATCATAAATACATTTCTAATCAATATATCTTTGCTGTGTGCAGCATTAGTTTCCAACTGTCACTCCTTTTTAGTCAACCAATAGATTTGGCTAGTAACCCATAACATGGAGAAACTTCAAACATGTTGTGCAAGGGTCGAATTTAAACTCATTTTCCTAAACCCAACCAAGAAGTATTCATGCTTATAACCATCCAATTGAGTTAAAACAAAACTGCAGTCTAGGATTAATGGTCCCACAGGGGTCATGAACCTTAGTCTCCTGGGTAGAAGTCTTGTGGTGAACTTGTACCACCTCCAACCTTTCAGCCTTCAAACACACACTTTGAAAGTAGAAACCTTTCCTACTACGTCATACTGTTACACTAACAGGAGAAAATAATCAAAATCCAACTGAAAATGTAGTTTAGTTGGCAGACTGCAACACCATGACATTCAGGTGCCATTGCTATGAAGAAGAGACCAAAATTCAAAATACTTTTTTGTTGCAGTTGTTAACACAACATGACAGCGTAGCAACGAAATGCAAACAAAACTGATGACAAATTTAAGTTTCCTGGTGTGGACTGTGATTTTAATTTTTCAGCAACCTGATTTTTAGCCTCTCCTGCTCAAATTCAAGCCTAGAAATTGGATTTTGCACACAGAAGTGCAACCTGGGAGTTGTAGTTAAGTTCTTCTCCAAAGAATTTCTGTACATTGATTAGAAATCTGGGTATTTTGAAACTCTGCTGTTAACAGGACTATGAAAAAAAAACATAGCAGAGGCTACAGATTTAAATGTGCTTTCAAGAGATAAACTCCAATAGGTTGTTGATCTGACACCAACATCCCTGTGAAACAAAAAAACACATGAAAGCCAACGATGAGCCATTATAAATAAACTAAATCAGCTCTAACCACAACAGAGATGCAGATCTGCATTTAAAATGGCCAGTGGCTAAATGAAGTATAATTTTGGGCTATTGGGGAATTATAAGAGGGAAGGGGAAGATCAGTTGCCCATTTTAGATGCTTACAGAGGCTATTGTTGTTCTTTTAGCGATGTGCTGCAAGGTCAAAGTAGAGAACTCCTGCCCCATTTAATAGCTGGCTTTTGAAAGTGACTGTCTTAGTATGTAAACGGTGTCATTCCATGTCTCCAACTATGTTACAAATTCATTCAGAACTCGAGTTTGAGAAAAAAGTTTCAACATTAGCTTTAAAGTCTCCAAGGATGTTTAAACTTTTTGTCATGTCAAATTTTCCTTCTTTACAAATCGGCTCAAGCCTTAATTAGAAACACGATCATTAGTCATTTCTACTCATGACTGAGCTGGGAATAAAGTGCTCCAGCAATGACTCACGCAGCATCTCTGGGAAAAATCAATGGAGCTTTAACGTCTGGACACAAGAACCAGACATTTATAGACAATAGAAAATGCTTCATATTCTCACAGCCACTCAGCTTCGACACCCACTGAGCAGCTTATTGTCTCGTAGATGTGGTTTCGGTGTGGATGGAGAGAAAAGGAGGCGCTGACAGATTTAACCGGCTCAGTGTGAACGTACGCTCTGACAGAAAACGGCCTGATCTTAAACAGCGAGGACACGCGAGAGAACTGGGAAGCTCTGCGCGTTTCCAGCCATATATGGAGATGTTCCTGTGGCTGAGGTCATTGACGGTTGGCCATGACATCACACACACACACACATGGACACACACACGGACACACAAAGACACAGATTAATGTAGGTCAGTAATATAAACTGTAAAACACAGAGGACTGTAAATATTTTAGCAGTGATGTATGGGCAGTGACACACAGACACACACACACACACACACACACACACTGAGGCCTGATGGAACCAATTAGCAGACGTTATCATGGCCTGGAGACGTCACAAGCTGTTCACACACACCCCACCCTCCTCCTCTCCTGCCAGGGGGTCTGTGTGTGTTTCTGTTTGTATGTATGGGTCTGTGTGCGTGTGTGTGTGTGTGTGTGTGTGTGCGCGTGTGTGTGTGCTCTGCAGTCACAATCACCCCAAGACTAAACACTCCATGTGATACTTTGTGTTAAACCCCTCCAATTAAAGCCGAAAGACGACACTTCACATC
Source organism: Stegastes partitus (assembly GCF_000690725.1). Lineage (NCBI taxonomy): Eukaryota > Metazoa > Chordata > Actinopteri > Pomacentridae > Stegastes > Stegastes partitus. Next base: position 1,727,871 of record NW_007577738.1, on the reverse strand, counting down.
TTGCCTTCTTTATTCTTAATCCACTGTGGTGGCGTAAAGCAGCAAAATCATGAAAATTTTCCATTGTCCAAAAACTTCTTTCAAAACACCGTCACGAAAACGGAAGCCAGCATGTTTCACAGATGACAAGAATGAGGAAGCAAACACAAGAAAACAACAACAACATGTGCAAGAGAGTCCCAACAGCTGGCGACACGTTAAAACTGGTCATATTTTCGTATAAATATGGAAATAAACAAAAGCGTTAAAGGGTTTAAGAAATGCTGACATGTAAAATGAGGATGAAATAGTTCAGATTCTTTTTTCACAATAGGTCTTAAATCAAATTATCTTGTTAACTTCAAAGGATCAGACTTCCTTGAGCTGTATCCTTCCATTGAAGTGTTCAGATGACACTCAAGTAAATCAACCTGCAGCCATTGTTCACGTGTTATAAATATGGTGGTGGCTCAAGTTTCCAGAATAGTGAGGAAACATGGCTTCAGATCTAAGTGAAAGTGGCAGAAGCTTGTTATTTTGAGCAAACAGTGGCTTCTTCAACGTTAAATCATGGTTAGACTGAAGGTTTCTGCACGGAGCTCTAAAACAGTTGGATCCAAAGCACACATAGGCAGATCAAACAGCAAGCGCCCCGTCTTAAGATCAATGCATTGAGCTTTGTTCGCAGAAAGCTAAAAAAGCTGCTTCATCATAGATACAGAATTGGCCAAACAAAGAGCACAAGACTCCAATCAGCAAAAGTCATGTTAAAAGAAAACTGTCTAGTCGTGTCTCAGAGGATGAGGAGTGTCTCTGAACCGTTTCTCAGGAGGAGAAACAAGGCCAAACATTAGGGGTGGGCTGACACAGAGCAGCATTTCACCGTGAAAGATGGATAAAGGGTCCTATTTACTGACGAATCCCAGTTAGAGATTTGCGGCAGTCACAGAAGGGTGGATGTAAGGAGGCCAACAGGAGAGAGAATGATACAGCAGCGGATCAAATCCACACTGAAACACAATACGGAGACTCCACCAAGTCCATTCTTTAGAGACATGCTCCACCTTCTGGTTTGCATCTTCATGGAAAATGATTCATTCTGCAGCAGGATGATGAGCCCAAACACACCTCAAGGCTTTACTTGAAGAGCAAAGAAGATCGAGGAGTGCTGTGGACTTCCTCCACAGGCACAAACTTGTGGAGTCTAAAGTAGGGCAAACAAATGCTAAGACATCCTGAAATTCATGTGCATTTTCACTCAAACTGTTAAACTGATATTGTCATTTACAAATGTTGTATTAAATTGTACATCAGTGGAGGTGTGCAGAAACAAAATGATGAAAATTGAACCATTCTCCAAACACTAATGGCTAAATTTAAAGAAAATTTCTTCCACAATCGTATGAAACACAGTAACATCATATTTCACAGATGAGAAGAATGAGGAAGTTAACACAAGAAGAAAACAACATGTGCAGTGGAGGCCAAAAGTCTGAGACCACAACAGAAATTGGTCAAATTTGCATGTAAATATAAAAATAACCAGATGTTTTTAAATAACTGTAAATAAGTGATTCTTGTCACGTGCCGTTAAACATAGAGCAAAACATGAGTTTTGTTTTGTTGCTAAGAGTCCAATGTGAAGATTAAACTGCAGCCTGGGAACAAAATCTTCCACCATTTATGCTCACTGACAAACACCTGATTTCTGTTTAATCTGCACCGAAATCAAAGAGTAGCAGCTTTAACAGTAATTTTGTAGAATTATACACAACAAGCGATAGCCAGTAGGTAGATGTTGTTGAATTTGGGGAAATCCAGTCTACTAAAGAGATGGTGATGTCAGTCTTCTCATGTAAGGTCGGACTCACTACAGGAGTTTTTGGCTGAACATTTAAAATCAGGATGGGTTCAATTATCACAGAAGTAACAATAAACATTTTAGCCGCTAAGGACAAAGTTAGCAAAGAATAGACAACCTGCTTTGACCACATCGATCCAAACATTTTCTCATCCAGACTCATTTGTACTCTGCTTTTGTTTTTTCTCACTACAAAGTATGACTGCCTTTAACAGGAAGTTGTTGCACCACAGTCTCCCTTTTGTTCACAGGTTCTCTGTGAGATAACCTGAGTTTGTCCTCTGCTCCCTGATTGGTCCCCGTGGCATGATAATCCTAACCATGTCCTGTATTGTGTGATAAACTTTTGTTGGTCAGTCTTATAGTGTGTGCACATTTGAGATGAGAGACAAGATTATTTGTGAAGTTTCTCCTCACATGTGATGCAACCTGACTTTAAAACTCTTGTAGTAGAATCCCAGACTAGTCTTTCAGCAGGACCCTCCGAATTGTCCTTTCAACTCAAATTTAGCTGCAAAGATTGTCAAGGTGAAGCCCACAATTCATGAATGTGTGAACATGTCTTCTTATAGCAGTACAAGCAGACCCATGTGCATGCCCGGGTATATCAGGGTCTGTGAAGAGACAAGGACTGCAGTGTGAAGGGGACTAGATGTCACAGACTGGGCGGAAACATGGGGAAAAAATGCCAAAAATAGATCGAACTATAATAGAACCGAAGATGAGAAGAGAAACATCTTCCAGAATAAAACCGTAAGCCCAGCTGCCTGAGTCGAGGGTCCCGAAGACAGAAACCAGAACGCTGAAATCTGATCGCAGACAACGCAGGAGTCCCAACTGCGAAACTCAACATAAATAAACTCGGTCCAGTGAACTGGGTCAGAGTTCAAGTCGTCAGTCTGTCTTATTTTTAATACGACGGTAATTAAACAACAAGAACACAGGAATTAGACTGTTTACTGTGTGTTTGTCAGTGTGTGGCCATATGTTGAATCATTAATGAGCTACAGGCCTGCAGCAGTTACATTCTGTGTGTGTGTGTGTGTGTGTGTGTGTGTGTGTGTGTGTGTGTGTGTGTGTGTGTGTGTTGTCCCACAGGCAACACAAGCTGTTACTGAAGACGACGCCTTCGGACACGCACACACACACAAAAAATGTGGATGGAAGAATCTTTCACTGTTCTGTCGCATGCCTCTTGAGCTAAAATAAGATTGACCAATTCTGTATATAAAGATTGCTTAAAAGATATTAAGGAGACAATTCAGTCTCATATAGAGCGCCCTCCATAATTATTGGCACTTCACTGGTTAAGATGTGTTCTTTAGCTTCTAGTAAATTCAGTTTTTTTCTAAATAATATAGGACCACAATGAAAAAAAGAGGAAAATTCAACCTTTAATTCAAGTACATTTATTCAGTGTGAAAAAAAATCCCACATTAAAAAATAATTCTTTTACATCAAATCATGTGTGCCACAACTATTAGCACCCTTGATGTTAATACTTTGTACAGCCCCCTTTTGCCAACAATTCATTTGAGTTGAGTTGAAGGTTACAAATGTCTACAATTGTCAGTGTGAGAGTATGCTTCTGCAATAAAAACTGAATTTGTTTTAAGGCTTTTAACACATCTTAACCGGGGGTGCCAATAATTATGGAGGGAGCTGTATGTATACAATCAGTGTCAGACTGCATCAGTTTGAGGCCCGTCACACTCCTGATGAATTGTACAATGTAAATACAGAAAGACTGGCAGAGATGGCAAGTAACGAAGTACAAATACTCCGTGACTGTACTTAAATAGATTTTTCAGGTACTTTGTACTTTTAGAAGTATTTATTTCTCTGACGACTTTTTACTTTTACTCAGTTACATTTTCAACATAAATATCGGTACTTTCTATTACTTACATTTGCCAAAAAGGCTCCTTACTTTATATATATATATATATCCTAAGCCTATACATTTTTTATTTTTTTGGCGCCGCCACACCAATGCCTGTGAACCTTTTAGGTTTTGAAAGACGCGTGAGGAGACACAGCTGTCTGAGTGTGTGTCCAGGAAGTATTGGAGTTCAAAAACAGTCCGTCAAACCTCAGGAAACACATAAAGGTAAGTCATTAGCGCTAGCTACGTGTTAGCTAGTTAGCTAACGCTAGAGCGCTCAAAGATAAGCGCTTGCACGAGCAGAAGGCCCGGCTAGCTATCGTTATCACACTATGCTGAAAGCTGGCTCGCATTTACGTTAGCTGCCGCTGTTGGTTTGGGTTTGAGCAGAAAGGGCCGAAAGCGCGCTTCTTTTCTACTAGTCAGCTGTAACGTTATGACCAGGGCTGCACATAAGTGCTCAGTACTCATGCAAGTGTGTCAGTGCTCATTTGAGTAGCTAACATTTTAGTCATGTTTTTGTTCTTAGGGATACAAACATTGTCTGAAATGATTTTAGGTAGGTGGTGCTACTGTTAAAATTCAAAAAAGGTAAACAGGACTGTTAACAGCAGTAATGTTATAGTGAAACTTGTGGGGTTTTTTCTTTTTCATTTCATGAAGTCAGATCTTAATATGTAGGTTTTATTCAACTGCCAATTTTGTATTGAATCTTATTCTATCAGTATGACAACAGATAATGGGTCCAGTTTTCAGAAAGCCTTCAGAGTGTCCCTGTCTACGATGAAAACAACAACGCAGATCCACTGGGGGCAGAGCCAGATGAATCAGGTGAGTGTTTTGGTTTGTGAAGATGACATAACTATTGTCAAGTGTTTGGATATCTTGAAAAGCACCCTTGAATGCTAATTAATATTTTATTTTATTAATTAAGGAGAAGAGGATGGTGAAGAGATCATGATGGAGGCTGTTGAAGCCGGTCCCTTGTTGGAGCAGGATGATCTCTTGTGTGCTAATTCTGTTTCTTCATTTGGTTTTGTATCCCCCATAGGTCTTGACGACATCAAAACCCACCTGAAGGAGCAGAGTAGTGCAGCCCAGTCCACTCTCTGTCGTCGTCGGTGGAGGAGGATGAGGAGGAGGACTTCTTTTCGACAATCAAGCAGACAGATCAACAGGACGGTAACACCAAGCAACTAGAGTCCTACCTGGCCAGTCCAACTGACACCATGGACATCCTGAAAACATTTCCATCTGCGTGCCACCTGTCTCTTAAGCTCAACACACCACTACCTGCCTCAGCTGCCTGTCAGAGGCTTTTTAGCACAGCAGGAATGATTTTGAGACCCAAGGGGGCTAAGCGACTTTCTGAGAACTTGGAAAACCTGCTTCTCATGAAGCTCAACAAAAGCTTTTGTTAGATTTGTTTTGTTTACCATGCCTTCACAGAGGGGTGGAGTGATGCAGTGTAGAGAGATGGAGAGGGAGGTCAAGTATGTGTTGTGCAGGTGTAAACATAGTGAGTTAGAGGAGCACAGGAATTGTGTCTTAATTGTGAAGGGTTTTTCACTGAGCTTCACTGAATGCACAGTGTATAATTTTATTTTGTCTTTTCATTTTTTTATTAATTTTATTGGCAGGGACATATTGGCTAGAGAAGCTTAGTTATTTTCATCTGTATTCTCTGGGTGTGTCACTCACAATAACACAACACCTGTACAGTTAGAAACAATTGTTGCCTGATGTGCTATTAAAGAGGTTGATTAAGAGTTGGGCCTCTGAGCATGATTTGTGACACCATAGTTTAGAAGCTAGTCCTGGTCCAAAATTCAATGTTCAGAAGTGTGATGTGTTGTCCTTAAGTGTACAATACAAATGTCTAAAGGACTATATAGTGAAGTGCATTAGGATGCTAGGCAGGTAGTGTTTGTTCAAACAATAACATTGCTAAAGTTGATTCCATATAAATGATCCTGTGTTTAACAGCTTTGCAGCCAGTGAATCTTGCAATAGAAATACTTTTTACTTTTAAAAGTACTTTTGAGTACATTTCAGAGCCTGTACTTTTTACTTTTACTTGAGTAGATATTTGGATCAGTACTTTTTACTTTTACTCAAGTCGTTTTTTACATAGGTATTTTACTTCTACTCAAGTAAGGAATCTGGGTACTTTTGCCATCTTTGAAGACTCGAGAGCACCGACAGCTCATGTTATCCATCTGCACCAATCTTACTTTTTGAAAACACAAAAAAAGTTTTGACCACAGTCGTAACACTTTTAAACACCAAAAATATGACACTGTTCAAATTTTGTGTCTACTTTGGTCTATTATTATCCATCCGTCCATTATCTATACACCAGTTAATCCTCACTAGGGTCGCGGGGGGCTGGAGCCTATCCCAGCTGACTCAGGATGAACGCAGGGGACACCCTGGACAGGTCACCAGTCTATCACAGGGCTACACTTAGAGACAGACAACCAAGTACACTCACATTCACACCTACGGACAATTGAGAATCACCAATTAACCTCAACATGTTTTTGGACTTGTGGGAGGAAGCCGGAGAACCCGGAGAGAACCCACGCTGCACAGGGAGAACATGCAAACTCCACGCAGAAAGATCCTTCAACCGGCAACCTTCTTGCTGCGAGGCAACAGTGCTAACCAACTGCGCCACCTTGCAGCCCCGTCTATTATTATATTACATCTAATATTTAATTATGCATATATGAATTGCATAAAATTATATAAACCAACTTATTTTGCTGTCAGTGTTTTGGGTTTTCAAATGTCCATTTAATACTAAATGACATATATCAGCATGTATTTAGGGTGAAAACTATTTTTACTTGGTGCTGTGGCAGTAAATTATTTTCTGGTGGTGACATAAATTGTTCGAAAAGGTCCTCAGTTGTAATAAAACTAGAAGTGGCAGAAGACTGTTTTCTTTCTGAACACTTACATTTTCACATATTTGCAGTCTGTAAGTAGTTTTTAATCGTAAGAGCTGCATTTGCAAGATATGCGCACAAGAATAGAAAGAATACTGCGTGTAAGAAAACTGTAAACACTGGATGGTGCTGCAGAAAGGTGGGTGATCATGTATCATGTATAAAAAGTGTATTAGAGTGTATGATACAGTGATTAAAACTCAATTCATTACCTCTTTGCATCATTTCTATTGTTATAATCTTAAACTAAAGTCCTTTTTTTCCCCACTTTCACCTTTTTTTAACTTTATGAAGACAATTACACACAATGAGGCTTCACAGACCTACTATTGTAATATCAGCTAGCTTCACTCTGCATTCTTATTACAGAAAATACACATCTACAAAAGGAGAAACTGGAATTTTGCTCTCCAGATGTCCAAAGTAACCTTTGGTGGATGTGTCTGATGTGCACAAGCACAAAATCAACTCATATTTTATTGGAAAAGTTTGAGTTACAGCCACACAGAACCATTTCCACGTGCACAGAGCAGCATCTTTACAACAATTACACATTAAAGGGCCAATCGAGGCCCAATTTTTTGACCGAAGACTAAAGTTTCTTTAAACGTTCATTGAGGGTCTTTAGCTTTAATATCATTTGAGGGATTTAGTGACTTGAGCAGCCAACTAAAAGCAGTTTCAGACAACATTATCTGTCTGTAAAGTGACAGATGCATACATGATGATCCATTTATATGAAAGAGTGGCTCAAGCTTGTGTGATTGTTTGACAACTGGTGCATGAAAAATATAGTTCACAGCAGCAGTGACTTGAAAAATTTTAAACAATTCCTTCAACTGAAAATTTGCAATAAATGATTTGCATTGCTGGAGGATTTGCATCCTTGTTGCAGAAACAGAGGTTGGCTGTTGTTTACAGCAGCAGGTTGTTGCAAGATTGACAGTTTCTTCCCCCTGATGGAAGCTAGTTGGCTAACTTAGGTAGCCCCCTAGAATCTGGAAGCACATGATTGGCTGAGGAGGGAGGAGGAGGAAATGAATTACATCATTACTGTGATAAAAGTGATATTACAGAACAAAATTTTCATGAAAAGACAAGTATTTTCATATTAAAGTTAAATTATAATTAAATAAAATGACATAATTAGATTTGTTTAAGTAACTTCTGAAGTTTCTATATAGTTTTTGGTTGTTTCTACATTTTATATTAATTCATATGACTTTTCATCATGTTGTTTATTTAATATCAGCCCTTGTGATTCTTTTCAGTCACATACCAAACCTTCCCTTCATTGTGATTGTCCCTCTTATCTGCTCAGTGAATCAAAGAATGTAAACAGGAGCACTGTGAATACACAACATGACCTGATAATGCGCCACATATCCATCTGCAGTGGACACACAACTGCAGCGGTCGCGTGGAGCTGAAGACAGATGGGCAGATACGCTGCCTCCAGTTTCATCTACATCAGCTCCTTCCTGCGCCAAAGTCCTTGGTGGTGATGTCACATCCTGTCTGGAACAACGGCCATTGTGCTCCCCAGGAAGCGAACATCCCGCCCACAGTTTGTTCTTCCCCCCGAGGGTCACTTGGTGCAGCTCCAATGCTGCTGCCAGACAGGAAGAGTGGTGATGAATATGCATCAACATGTAGGCACTGATGTGGTCATTTAACACCATGACTGTGTTTGTAAGCTGCAAGTTCACAGCCGCTCTGGTCAAGTAACAAAACACTTCATAAGCGTGCTCTGCTGTAGAGTCTGAAATCCACAGCTCCAATGGGAACTCTCTCAAAGGTTTGTGGTGCACCAAAATGTCTTAGGAGAGTGTTGGACACAGTAGAACTGAGGTTTCAAGGTTGAGCCACAATAAGATGCAGAGGGAGAGAAGGTCAAGGATAATATATGAGCTGAAATCAGAAGAAATTTATTATATTTATGAAAGCACTTTAGTGTTACAGCAACCACAGCACATAAATCACTTCAATATACTTACAGTTGCGTTCAAAATAATAGCAGTGTTTTTAAAAGGTGAGTAAAGCTTAAAATCCTTACATTTTTATTCCCATTCATTGGGAACACTGCACATTATATTTTATTCAAAACCTGAAGAAAAATCTATCAATATTTTAATTACAGAAAATGAAGGGAAAAATGATATTGGGCTGTTTAAAAAAATAGCAGTGTTTGCTTTTTTCATTACAGACTCAAATATTTACTCAATAAACTAAAAACATTTTTTACAATTTAGCATTCATCTAAATCACTAAACTAATATTTAGTTGTATAACCGCTGTTTTTCAGAACTGCTTGACATCTATGCTGCATGGAGTCGACCAACTTCTGACACCTGTGAACAGGTATTCCAGCCCAGGATGATTTGACAACCTTCCACAGTTCCTCTGCATTTCTTGGTTTTGCCTCAGACACAGCATTTTTGATATCACCCCGTAAGTTCTATTGGATTAAGGTCCGGGAATTGGGCTGGCCACTCCATGACCTTAATTTTGTTGGTCTGGAACCAAGATGCTGCTGGTGTGTTTGGGGTCGTTGTCTTGTTGAAACATCCATTTCAAGGGCATTCCCTCTTCAGCATAAGGCAGCACGACCTCTTCAAGTATTTTGATACAAATAGGCCCAACACCATAGAAAGAGAAACAGCCCTATATCATGATGCTTGCACCACCATGCTTCACGGTCTTCAGAGTGCACTGTGGCTTGGATTCAGTGTTTGGGGGTCGCCTGACAAACTGTCTGCGGCCCTTGGACCCAAAAAGAACAATCTTACTTTCATCAGTCCACAAAATGTTTCTGCATTTCTCTTTAGGCCAGTCGATATGTTCTTTGGCAAATTGTATCCTCTTCAGCACATGTCTTTTGTTTAACAGCAGGACTTTGCGGGGGCTTCTTGTCAATAGATTAGCCTCTCACAAGCGTCTTCTAATTGTCACAGTACTCACAGGTAACTTCAGACCAGCTTTGATCTCCCTGGAGCTGACCACTGGCTGAGTCTTTGCCATTCTGCCTATTGTTCAATCCATTCAAATGGTAGTCTTCCGTTTTCTTTCACATCTCTCTGGTTTCCATTTCAAAGCATTGGAGATCATTTTAGCTGAGCAGCCTATCATTTTCTGCACATCTTTATACGTTTTCCCCTCTCCAATCAACATTTTAATTAAAGCACGCTGTTCTTCTGAACAGTGTCTGGAACGACACATCTTCCTCAGGTTTTCAAAGAGAATTGCATGTACAACATGTGGTGGCTTTATCCTTAAATAAGGGCCACCTGAATGACACCTGTTTCTTCACATAATGAACGACCTCACTGATTGAACTCCACACTGCTGTTGTTTTGAACACACCACTTCCAATTAATTATTCAATTACACAGACTCAGGAGCATGCATATCATGAATGTTGGGTCTGTTGGTTTCTCTGTCTCTACTACACCTACTGGTAAATTATTTGTGATGTGATAATATGATTTCCACCAAAAAACAGTGGCTGATCTGGTCGGTCATGTTGGACTGCTATTATTTTGAACACAACTGTAAGTGCAGTTTTAAGGTACTTGTATTTACTGCAGCTTGTCCATTTCATGCTAAAATTTAACTTCTTACAGCATGATGTTTATCTGGTAGAATGGAGTTCATAAATTGCTCAGGATGAAATCAGAGGTTTGAGGCAATTTGATTTACGAGTAACTATAAAACAGTGTCTATTTGGGGCCCACGGTCACAGATGTCTGACTCATGATTTCAGCTCTCAACTTGTCTCGTGGTTTCATTCAAGTGACTGTCATTAGACTAGATCAGAGAAAAGCCAAAAAACTAAAAGATCAGTGTGTATGAGCAGTAGAACTATGCAATAAAATAATAGGGATATGTATCAATTACAGACACTTCACCAATAGCAGGAGGAAAATAGTTTGAAGGAAGGCTTAATGCTTTCATTTAACTGCATTTGATGCAAAATGCCATGAAAGCACGTAGTAAATGGGCAACGCTTCATGAACAAACTCCAAGCGTGCTTCCTCCCTGGCCCATAACATAATACCGTATCCCTTGAGAGCCCCTTCACCCTCACTTTTTATCTCCTCATTGGCCTTGGTGCAGGACTCCTGACACATGCTGGTCTGCAGTCATGTGGGAGTCCTGTTTGAGCCGGCTAAAAACAGGAAAAAGAAAAGGGGGTCCAAGGGGTCACAAACTTATGAAGTGCAGTGGGTTTGCAGTTAAAATGTAAAAATTAATAAGGTGCTTACATTAAAAATAAATTTTCTTTTTGCTGGCTTTTATCACAATGATCAGTAATTGTCTGTATCAATTTTACCATGATACATTTTTTAGCTATATAGTCCAGCTCCACAGTTTTAAGAAAAAAAATCTGTTTAAAAAAATACATTTATAGAAAAACAACTGTGAAAATCTGGCCAAAAAGCATACAAAAAATTTAAAAAGTAGTGAAAATAACAGCAAATATCCATAAATTAATTACATCTTAGCTAATTAAATAAGGTAAAATTGTGTAACTTTATAGTCATACATTGGGGAAAAAATATAACATTTTAAATATAATATTTAATGCAGATTTTTGATAACAACATTTTATGTTTTAACCTTTTTTTTTATTGTCAACATATACATTTGTAAGTTTTCCTGTGATTTTGCAAGATATTATCTGAAATTTACCAAACAAAAAAAATCTCTAATATCACATTCAAAAAATATTTACCATTTTTCAGTCCTAAATATACATAGATTTTCTACAAATAATGGCAAATATCTGTAAAATAATCATTTTTTCTCATTTAAATATAGTGAATATAGTACAAGTTTACATTCAGATGTTGTAAAAGAACAAATTGCTATTTGTAAAAATACAGATTTATGATGCTGACATTATTTACACACTGCAGTCAGTTTTGTTTTTCCTTCTTTCTGCTTCCATTAATCATCTTACGACCCTTCAGATAAATCTGTCGACCCCTCAGAGGGGCCCTGCACCGAGGTTGGGAACCTCTGGGTTAAACTATCAAACTGTGTATAGAATAGTTTAAAATAGCTCCACTTTAAGCAGCTGAACATTTAAATATTGCACATGTTCACACTGAAGCGTCAGTCAGTCTGATAAACCAGTCAGAGGAGTACACGTTTAGCTGATAATACTTCAGTGCTTTTACTTGACTACAGCTTGTACTTTGGGCTATTTGAAAAATGTGGTATATGTATTCAAACTACAGGGATCTGAGTACTTCTTTCATATCTGGTTGGAAGAAAATAGGTGCTTTCTGAGAGCAAACGGATATTAGTTGTTGTAGTTTGTCCCACTTAACATGCACAGCTCATTGGGTGAACTCTTGGCCGGCTGGACCTTTAATGCTCGTCATTTCCCTGCACTTCCTTCACATATTTCCCGTCTATCTCCGCTGTGCACAGTCACTGGCAAAAATGCCCAAAGGTATATAATACAACCCCTTAGAAAATTTTTAGTTTGCCATGATTTGCATCAGCTTTCATACATGAACACACTGACATGACAAACATTACATATTTTTAGATTCACTCTAATTAACACTCTCTTGTTGAATCATTATCTAGAATGCTGATGTGAACAAAATCAGAGAAAAGTGCCTCTTATCAGGTCAGAACTTGCCTGAAAATTAACACATTTTTAAGTCTGCATACTCTTTGTACTGCTAAAATTTAAAAAACGGTTCTGCTGAGGCACTTTCTGTAACCACTGAAGTGTTACGGTGAGTACATTAAGACAAGATTTATTAAACTGGTTGCAAGTTACTTGGAGCCATGCGGCCTGAATGTGTGTTTACTCTGGAGACAATGGAGGGAGCGGCAGCCACTGAAAGCACCTTTACAGACATAACATTTCCCGGCCTATAATTAGACTACACATGAAATCTGCTCAGTGCTGTCTTTCTACAGCCTTGATAAAAATCATAAATTCACTTTCTAACAGCTTCTGGAAAGGAAATTACTGAATAGCGAGCCATTTGTTTATTTTTACATCATTAATATATTGTTCACTTTCCCATATAAATAAATCTGATGTAATTTTTCACCTATTCTTCACATTGGCAGTGCTGATGGTAGCTGCACGTGTCAGTCGCACTCCTCTGCTGTGTCAGAATCTTAAATGCGCACTGAGGACTTTGTTCTGTCTGTTAACCTGCAGCTTCATTAAGCTAACGAGCATCAATTAATTATGTTAATGAGCTGCAGTTAAAATCTCTCCTGGAGGGAAACAGATAGTCAATTAACGAGCCCACGGTTGAGACACGATTTGATTGGTTGAAGCAGCAGCCGTTAGAGCCGGTGAGTGCGTGTGTATGTATATGTATGTGTGTTAGTGTGTTGTTAGTGTGTTGTGTGTGTGTTAGTGTGTTGTGTGTAGGGGGGCTTCATCCTGAATTTTATCTCTCTGTGGCCCTGGCCTGGTTATCTCTGACAACTACACACACACTCACACACAGATCTTTTCCTGTCTGGCAGGAGACAAGGTCTTTGGGTGTGTGTGTGTGTGTGTGTGTGTGTGCGTGTGTGTGTGTGTTGGATCCAGCTGTTGGCTTCATATCTGTGACCTCCTGTGGTGGGCGTATGTGTGAGTGTAGGGGGAAGGAAGCTATAACGGGTTCACACTAATATCATCTCTAATGAAGTGTGTGTGTGTGTGGTGTGTATGTGTGTGGTGTGTGTGTGTGTGCGCACGCACGCATGTCAAAAAGTGAGACACAGCACGCAGATGGAGGACATTTTACAGTCACGTTAAACAAAGTCAAACTTGTGTTGACGAACGCAAAATTCAAACCATCAGACAAAAAAACATGTGTTGTGTTCATTATCTGCTCAGAGTAGGTGAAGCGTACTTTGATGAAGATTACAGACTCATAATGAATGAAAAAATAAACAGCAAATCAAAGTGATGACTGCATCAGTGCTGAAGTCAAGTAGGACTTTTGTTGGATGGTCAGAAACCCCCTCCTCTCTCTGTAACTAACTGATGATCCAACATTCATACTTGCTTCTTTCTTTTCTATTTACGGCAATTTCCATGTTTCCAACCCGATGCAACATTAGCAGTATCTCTCAGAAGAAGCCATAGAAAATGTACATCTCCAGCCTCCTTACTCCAGTGTAGCCACTTCAAACAATTTTGATTTACAATTCAACCACAACAGTTCTTAAGAACCAGTTCTACAGGAATCTACAGGAATTATGACTCATTTGTCAGCAGCAAAAGAGGAAGTTGCATGACGCTATTAGAGGTCAGGGTGGAGGGACAGGTCATCGATACATCACATTTCAGCATAAAAGGCCCTACAAAGTAACCCAGACTGTGACATTTTCCAAACCAAGAAGAGTTTGTGCCTAAATCGAACAAAAACCTTAACCACAAACCAGATTTATTTGTCAACACTGACATGTCATTGTTCTTATTATAATTTATGAATCAAGATAACAGTATGTAAATATTTCTTGTTGGAAACTTTCCATGTGGATTCCAGAAGAGGTTGGTCATTAAAGACTTGGCTCAAAAGAACTACTCTTTCAGTTTTCCAAGAGGCTAATCTTAACTTTTCATCGTAAGAGGCTGAATTTGTTTCCTATAATGGGCACCAATGGGAGCATTAAAATACAGAGTATGGCACCAGTCTGAGGCAAACTCAAGGAAAAAAAAATATTAAAAGGACTTTTTTTGCATGTATGGTCAACATTAGGACAATCACTGAGCAGGTATAATAGGTGAAACCACTCCAGTAGTGTCCCAACTGGAAGACTTACATAATATTGGGAAAGAAAGTCAAATGAAAGATGGTCAGTCGAGAACTTTTTTTGTTTTAATTTGGTGAACTGAGGTAGAATGATCCAATAACACTGAAATCTTAGACCTACCATTACGTTACTGAATTGCAGGAAAATGTTCTTTGCTGATATGTTTTTAAACTACGAGGCTCACTGTTTGACATCTTGTATAATTTGTTGATACAGAAAGTCGTGCGAGACGTTAATTAGCTGACACAGTAATGCGCTGTCAGCCTCATTACACAGTGTGTAGCTGACGGTGTCGGGACGCAGCCTGGAACTGGAAATTAACCTTCATTTTGACAAATCAGAGGGTCTCGCCACTGACTGGGACGCTCTTTTATTCAATCACCCCAAACCCCCTCTTTGAGATGGAAAATGGTTGCGTCAGCGTTAAGACAGAGGCTGCAGTGTGACGTCTTACCGCTGAGCTAACTGCTAAACTCACACTTACATGTTAACAGCTGTGTCGCCTCCCACAGCTTCTCATGCAGGTTTCCAACTGTTGATGATTCATTAACAGACTCTGCTGGAGGTGAAGCGCTTCTTTCTCCCGATGTGAGGCTTTGTGTTCGAGAACTGTCTGTCCTCTCTGCACTTTATTGTCAAACGGTGATGCACACAGCTGTACTTCATCAGGAAATGTGATCTAGTCAGGGGAAGTGCCACGAGGCTTCTGGCCACATCAGTGGGCTCATCTTGAACTGTTTTGGGGTTTTGTTTTTTGTTCTGCCATAAAGTTAAAACCTTCCTCCACACCACCATGTCCACCAAATGAAAAGACAACGTTAGCTATTTGTGGCTGGCCTCCAGCATGACATAACTATTTCTTTGAAATCAAATAAACCAGTCTTATAATACAACTATGGCCGAGGCTTGGTTAGAGTCAGGTGAGCATTGTTTACCACAATTCTCATGGTATGCTGTCTATTTGTAGTCGTTTTGCATCTTTCTTTGTTCATTATCTGTCTTACTTTGATCATTTTGAGTCCCTTTGTCTCTTTTTAGCTGTTTTGCATCTTTTTGTCATGACTTTGTGTCTCTTTGTGGTCATTTTATGTCTTTTCGTTTGATTTGCATCATCATGCACCTGACAAACAGACACCTATACGACTAAGCAGGATTCAGCAAGGTAACACTAGGTTTAACTCGGTAACCATGGTAACTTGTGAATGGTGGCGCACATGGACGCAACGACCCATTCAGGAGACAGCGAGAGTGAACATTTAGTGTCTTATCCCAGACGTGCATTCCGCAAAACTTACTAATGAAATGATCCTGAAGAAACGCTCTCTCATCTTGCCTGTACGACTGTGTATGTACAGCAAAATGACAATAAACTTGATTTGAATTTGAATTTGTGCTGCATAGCTAACCTGAACCAGAGACTTTTATGTTCAAGATAACACATCAACATGTGTAAAAACACAAGTGACTGTGACCAGCCAGTCTGTTAGAAACTGGCATCACCATTCCTGGAAGATACCACAGAGAGTTTGTAGAGCTGCAAGTAATTTTAAGTCTATCTTAATTGTTCTACAGGCTTTGTACATCAATATAATGATTAAAAACAGAGAGTGATAAAAGCACGAAAACTATATACTTGCAGAAAACCTTACCAGTGTGAATTTTGTTTTAATATTTGTTTATTTGTTGTTTGTTGAAAGAACAAAACTAAAACTGTCTTATACACTGCAGGAATGAGACTGCATGTAATATTACTGAATTCATCACCATTAAAATAGCTTTACTTTTAAATAACTTGATGATGTCCTTTTTAAATAATTTGCCCATTTTGCGAGCATTAAAGTGACTATGTACATTTGTAATTAAGTACTGAAGCGAACCTATTGCTGTTCTTCTGGCTTATTCTTATTATAGATTCATCTGACGGGACTTTTTGGTGCCTGAGGAAGTTCACATATGTAGACTTATCAAAGTTAAAGGCCACAAGTAACTGAAAAAAGCAAACAGGATGCATTGAGGTACACTACACTATGAAAACAAAAGTTCTGAAATGTTATAGAAGGTTTACTAGGGTTTGTGTAATATGCTGGCTTTACAAAATAAATGCACTTATATCAATTATACCTTATGTATAATTATAGCAGGACATATCAACTGGCAGAAGCTGCATTGGCACACTCAAAATTTCTTCAGAAATATTCTAGTTACCCTATACCATCCTGTCAATGATAATGACTAAGTAAATCATAAATAGGAAACCTACATTGAAGCAGTTTATATACAGTTAAAATTTTAATCAGATAGTGCCTTATGCGAAGCAGGAATACTGACAAGCTCATTAACTCCTACAGCAGAACCAGACACCGAGGTTTCTTTTGCCTGTCTTATATTTTGTAGTTGTTCTGGTGAGAAATATGCGGCTTGTTCAATCAGTGCTCTCCCTTTTATGTGAACGTGCTCATACCCACATTCAGAAACCCTGAGTTGACTTCTTGAGTTGATGACCAGCTTCCTGTGATTACCTAACCTGACTACAGTTGTTCAGTTTCGTGAAGTCAGATAATGAAAAGATATTCGGGTGATGTTGAACCTGGGTCATATTACAGGACCATGGTTGCCTCATCTTTTCACCCACTATAAATTAATACCAGATGGCCTAACTTCTTTAGACGCAACCTTTGCAACATCACAATTCCTTACTGGCAAGTCTTGTTCATAGTTGAGTAAAATCTGAGTCATTGTCCATCACACACTGAAACCTTTCTGTTCCTACTAAACAGAACCAGTGACTCAGTCCCGTTATTTAAAAATTGTAATAAAAATGTAAGCAAAGAGTCTAACTACCACTCTGTGTGTGTCTGTGTGTGTGTGTGTGTGTGTGTGTGTGTGTGTGTCTGTGTCTGTGTGTGTGTGTGTTGTCCTCCTGGCTGGTGACTTCAGTACCTCCAGGACTTTAATCTCATGACAGACTGAAAGTCCCAGAATGCATTGAAGTGGTTTAACAGTGAAATGACGTGTCTCTACTGTTTGTTTTTCAGGAATCAAAGGATCACATGTTGGCCTGAATGCAACACGTCACCTGATACACACTTAGCTTCAGGATGGTCAGTGCAGCAAAACACTTCAGTCAAGAATAACAACTTAAGAACCACTGACCAGGCTGTTATGAAGCTGACCAATCACAGTCCTTCTTCTCATTAGCACCATGGAACTTGGTTCAGACATTCGTATCCCTCTCAGGATGAATTGTAATAACTTTGAGATCCATTGTCCTCCAGTCGGTAAAAATCTTATTTGCCTTCTACTTTGGTTCATGAAAAAATACTAGCATGTGACTGGGATATTTGGGTTTGATACTGACTTTAGGTAGTATGAAGTTCTGGTGATGATATATTGGCCAATATTGTTAAGAAATATGTCATACTGACAAAGGAAAATGATGCGGCCATTTTTTATTAATTCTCCAGCAAAGTACTTCACAAGCTAGTTAACAACTTACCATGAAGACAAAGCTGGACTCCGCACCACTGTCTGCTCAGGTGTGATACAAACTCTGCTACATGTGCTGCCGACAGTGCTTTTATAAATAATAGAGTTGTAATAGCTCAACTGTGCGATGACATTTTTTTTAAACTTTACTCCAAGGATCTTTGTCTGGATTATGTTCTGTTAAAAAAAGTTTTCATATCAGACAAGATATTCACTGATATGGATACATGTAATAGGTCGAAATTAGATGTTAATAACGGCCAAAATACCTGCAAAACTGAGCTACACTTCCAGTTTAGTGTTAAATAGGAAACATGCTAAAATAAGATGTTGACCACGTTAAGTATCTCCTCAACATCATCATAGTCATTGTGAGCATGCTGATGTTAGGGTTTAGCACAAAACACCATATTATGTCCCATAGTACAACCTCACAAGGTGCATTTTCAGCAGCGCAGATCAGAACCAGCGCCGTTCTAAACGGGTGAAGCAAACTGAGCCAATTTGTAAAAAAATTGGTTGCTGAGCTTACATCAGAAGTGTGACAGCATCTTCAACCGAAGCATCTAATTTAAAAGGGAAAAACAGTGGATAAGCTCTGCGGATGAAAGCATTTTACTACTAAAGTTACTCGTTGGACGCAGAAAATTTGCATCTAATCACAGTAATAAAGTTTAACAAATAAATGAGACAACTAGCAGGCAAATAAGTGATAGCTCCACATTGTAATGTTGATGTAAAATCCAGAGTCCTCTTTGTCTGAACTGAGACAGTAAAAATGCAATTGATTCTGAGAAGAGACAAAGACCTTTCAACATTGTCTCAAGTTTTTTTGCGTGAAAGTGGAAAATGTTTCACAGGAAGAAATGAGTAACAGAATCTCTATGGTGACTGTGGCTGTTGACAACAAATTTCACCTTGTCTGCTTCAAAGACTTTCAGACAAGACAATGTACAAATCAGACGTACATTTTTCATCCATGTAACAAATATGTGAGTCTGTAATCTATATCTTAATTTATGTGGTCAAACATGAATTGTTGTGCACATTTGCATCTGGGATGAAGTCTTTGTGTGTTCTTGGTTTTTCTAAGGAAGTTTTAGGAAATGTGTCTGCAATTGGAAAGAACAGTCTTAATCAGAGGTCAAAGGTCACCACACTAACCGCAGCTTCCTCTCAGCCAGTTTTGCATGTAAATACCTCAGTAACCACGGCGACCGCACAGAGCGCGGGGAGGGAGGTTCTGGTACCCGTTGCCCTTGGCGACAGGCGTTGGCTCATGTTGTATGTCCACTTCTTCCTCTTTCCGTCGTCGCAGGAAGTTCATCTCAGTCAAGGCCACTCCTTTTTAAGGACATCAAAATAAAAGCACTGCTTGCTGACCTCCTGTCATAATAAGAGCTTAGCCCTTCACCTTTTTGTCAGTGAGAAAAATAACATCCTGGACACACTAAACCACGCACACACACAAACCCACACACACAACTCAGCCTTCCTGCCTCCCTCCACCTCCCTTACAAAACGTTTCCTCCATCTTCTGTCTTTAAAGCAGAAGTAAATGAGGAAAGCACCGCTTCCGTTTCCTTCTGATTCAACAAAAGGAAGATGGTCACAGTGACTCTGGCATTTCATGAACATATTTTAACAAACAAAAATCTGATCTTTTGTAAGAGGATGGACAGAAATCAAACAGTCACTAATCCCAAAGTCAGTTAGTTTTTTATTAAAAGATAAAATAAATCTAGTAGATTCTTCGATTTTTGTAATGATGTTAAATAAGGTAGGTATAGCATCTCTCCTCAGGTTGTATTAAGATCAAGGCATCTGTCCAGGAAACATATCAGCTCTTTTTAAAGCTGCATAATAGTGAGCCTGAATGCAGGCTGCCATAAGTGATAGTACAAAGTCACCTTCTTATCCTAGTTAAAGGAATACTTCGGCATGTCAGTAAAAGTGTTCACTTTCTTTCTTGCCATTCATTAGATTGGACCAATGCCCCGCTCATCTCACCCTTTAGCTTAATATAAAGACAGGAAACAGAAAATCTGGCACAGTCACAAGGCATCTATCTGCATCTCTACAGCTCACAAAATAGATTTAGATTTACGCATGAACACAAATAGAAAAACAAAACATGTACTGCAGACTTACACTTGGGTCCTCACATACTGCACTGTGGTACTTTCCATTGTGTGCTATTGTCTTCTTTTGGTGAGGAAAATACTTTGCATTGTACCCCTCTACAGTGTTTCTCTGTTTTACTTTTCATTACGACTTAACCTACATAACATGTGAATCACCCCTAAACTACAATTAGCAAATTAATATGCCCGACAGTATTAAGAAGGTAAAATGAACTTTTCATGAGTGGTTACAGCCTGTGTTGAATGCCATACCCCTTTTTTCTTTTTCTTATGCTTCATCTTGACTATCAGCTATCCAATTAAAGAAAAATATGCCAGAAAATAAATGAAATTAGCTTTACCCCACCTGTCTACAACTTTAAACTGCTGCTTATATGCTTTACAAATACTTGGATTTTAACAGTTTAGGTGGATTTAGTTTTCTAACAGAGGATTTGGACTTAGCAACAAGAAAGGCCTTCAGACATAATCCACCGGTCATTTTAATGACAGTCTTCGCCTCCCTCCAAAACAATTCCCCGTTACTATTTTGAAGGGACACATTGTTGCATCCTTCACTTACCTCCAACCAGTATGATTGTGACTGTTTAAAGAAACATAAACAAAATAGAGCTTTATTTTCTCTAATAGCAGAATTAAGATGAGGTGCAGTCAGACGATTCTGTGCTACACAATGATCTCGATTGTTCTTAAGCAAATGATCTGATTTTGTCACTGCATGATGAAAACCTCCTTGGCTTCAGACATACTGATGTGAAAGGTTGATTCTCAGTTTACTTTAAGCTGACATATTTTCTGTTAATGTTTCTATAGCGGTCCTATGGGTCATGCTGACTTTGCACTCTCCACGTTTTGTGTGTGGATGAATACACAGGATAATTAGGTCTGTGGTTACTGTCAGAGTCGGACTAAAAATGTAATGTAAATCTACTTTTTTGTAAAGGTGCTTTTTTAAATTGCCTTGGTATGCAACATTTTATGCTGCACCTTGTTTCTCCTGAATCTCAACAACAGAGCACACAAAGGTAGCATCACCCCCAGACCCACAGTAAACACATTAACATTAAACACGTCATATTGAAATGAACTCTAATTATCCTTTTAACGTGATGTTTGCTTGGTTGTTTTCCCGACAACATCTCCACTGTTCATTCATCGCCCTCAGACAACGAGGAAGTCTTTTCAACCAGCTGACAGCTGCACTCAGAGTGTGTGTGAATGTGTGTGTGTCTAGAACCTCCATGGTAACCAGTTTCCAGAAACCCCATCCTGATGTTTATTTTCTCGGCTAAAATAAACAAACAGGAAGTGAGACTAGAATGGCAGGAATGGGACGTCCTGTGAGGGGAGAGCGGCAGCGTGGATTCAGCCAATCAGAGACTAGATCTGCAGTGAGGTCACTTCATGTCAGCTCAGCGCCATCAGAAGGAAACTCTGGGAACTGTGGCTGGTTTGTATTCAGAACAAAACAACAACAAAAACTGCACAGTGTCCTGTATTTATCCTAATGAAGGTTTTAACTCCTCACCGTGGCGCAGGCTGATGTTGTTTTCCCCGAGGTTGCCAGTAGCGATGTTTACATCAGGAAACAGAACAGCTGCCATAACTGGAGGCATCGCCACAGCAACACAGACCCACAATGCCTCTGGAGCAAAAACAGCTGTTCTGTCCAGGGGCGAGAGACCTAGAAAAAGACAGAGACGGGGGGGAGAGAGAGTCACACAGACGGGCTCTTGTAGTAACATGACGACTAAAATTGCGGCAAAATTAGTTATTGGACCCTTTAAAGTTCCCCTTAAGTTCAGATCACACAAAACATACTGACATATGACAGACAGTGACATATGAGACTGAACAGTGCTCCCAACAAGTTTTGTTTGGCGTTTTGCTGTTTTTTTTTTTTGAGAGTCTTGTTTTAATTGTGATAAAGTTACTTCCATAAATTTAGGAAATAAAAACAACAAAATTGAAAAACAAGATTGAAAGAAAAAAAAAGACAAATCCATTAGATTCTTGGATTTGTTGGAATTTAATGCATATTTGTATAGGTACATAACTTTTGTTCATTCTTGGTCATGTTAATCTCCATAATTCATACTACTGAAAGGTCTTAGCCAAAACATTTATTATAGTTCAGAACTGTATTATTCATATAATACTTTTGTTTGGTTTTAATCATTAAACTGTAAATTACTCAGGTAAATTCACACCATAAACACCACTGTAGGGTCTTAACCTTAATATTTAAGCTTGTT
Organism: Stegastes partitus; assembly: GCF_000690725.1. Classification (NCBI taxonomy): domain Eukaryota; kingdom Metazoa; phylum Chordata; class Actinopteri; family Pomacentridae; genus Stegastes; species Stegastes partitus. The sequence goes on along the minus strand of NW_007577738.1, from coordinate 1,705,516 downwards.
AGTTTAATTTGTGATGCCAGTCATGTTTTCTACTGGAACACACTTTGGTACTACATTAAATGTGCTCTATAAATATCAGTGACTTGACTTGATTAAAGGTAAGGATAAGCATGTACAGGTTGTGAGCGGTTGAATGGATGATTCAGTCAACAAACTGATCTTGACTTTTTTTTTGGAAACCTGCTGAAACAAAAGGTGATGAATCTGAAGTGATATGTTTTGGACAGCAGGTGGTAAACTGTGGTGTAAGGAAACCTACCTGACAGCAAAGGAAGAACTGTGACTGAGAGTGGAGCTTAATGTTCTTATTTTTGATCTGAAGTTAATATAGAGTTTTAACAGAAAGTGTCTGTGAGCAGAGAAACACAAACTCTGACAAAGGAGCTTGGCCTGGACTGACCTGTCCATATGTATTGTGGTGGCCTCTGATTGGACCACTGGTTTTCAAACAGACCAATCAGAAGCAGGTATGAGCAGGTGTGTCGAATCAAGTGATTTCACCTGGAGAGGAACAAAAATGATGCTGTCCTGCTTATGAAACAAGGTCTACAATGTGGCAGAATCTGTAGGTTAAGATGCTTAAACCAGCTTTTAAAGAAAGAAATGATTTGTAATAAAATAAAACATTACAGACACAGGAAAGTGGATTTTATATAAACATCATAAAATGTCTGGTTCTCTTTAATTTACCTGACGTTACTGTGTATAACTGTGAATTCAGATCTGGAAAACTACAATCATGAAGAAACAACATCACTTAATATGAAATGAGAAGTACATACTAGTATTATACATATATATATAGTATATATACCAGCAAGGAAATACATTCAGGGAGGTAAAACATGCAAAACAGAATCACGATGAAGCTGCAAAAAGCCAGATATCACAAATAAGGCCATAAAAAACAAGCCTACGTTTTACTTTTACATTTTTCAACATGGTCTGCAGTAATGTATAAAGTGAATATTTGTGCATTTTTGTTCATGAATATGTGGTATACCTAAAAGTTAAATAAATGTTAGATTGTGAAGGGAAAAAAGCTCCTATTTGAACAATATGTTCCATTCATAATGTAATTGGAGATTATTAATAACATGTGTTTTTAATATATAATGAAATATGTTGTTCTGAGCCTCAGTAATGGAATAAAACTCTAAAAGCGTTGACATCATTAAAGGATTTTTGTGTAGTTAGAACAACAACAAAAATTTGAGTGAAATATAAAACTGTCAGCTTGACTTTATTGGGATCCTGTAGGAATAATGTTGCCTGTAATCTGATTGGTCTGTAGTCAAGATTTTTGCAGATTTATTAATTAATTTGAACCTCCAATGTTAACCTGCTAACCATGGTGACACATCCTTTAAAGATTAGTTACATCAAAGGCAGCTGGATAACCCACTAAGCTAAATTATTTTAAATTTGGTTGAATAAGACACATGAGCTCCTCTGCTGTGTTAACGATGGGAAAAATCTGAATGTAGTAATTAGTTAGAAATTCTGAATTTTAAAAATGGAGAAATTTTTTTAAACTTAACATATTAAGTTGAATCAAAATTACAGATGAATATTCTTTCTTTGTCCATTTTTAAGGAGTCAACAGACTGACAAAGGATAATATGTGAAGCTGCTTTCAGTGACTGAAGTTTCTTAAATAAACAGAATGAAGGACCACAAGTCTTAACTTTTATTGATTGTGTCTCCAAAAATTCAATCTGGGAAGTTTCCTTTTTATGTTTCATAATTTTTCAACCTCTTCACTGCTGACTGAGGAACGTATAAATACACACTGATGGAAAAACTAGTTCCACGAAATCAGATGAACGCTCACAGAAGTGGAACGCAGACAGATGAACAAACACCGAGGTTAAATGTTAAATATGAATCAGGACATTCAGAGTGTGTGTGTGAATACCATGACTAATTAAAGTTTAAATTCTTACTTCCTGTCCACTGTTCCCATGGTGACCGTGGGAGAGACTGTTTGATTGTATAGCGACGCACAAATACACACAAATGTACAGACACAGACTGAGCAGATCAGAACGCTGCAGCAGTAAATTCCTGCTGCACAGCGACAGTATTTAGGTTTTCAATAATGTTTTTGCAGAGGAGCACAACAACTGCTGGAATTTTTCTGGTTAAAATGTGCGAGAAACAGGACGGGAAACAGTAAAATATACAGAACAGTTTGTTGTTGGTTCTTCAGCTCTATTGTTCTGTTTTGTCCCAGATCTGACAAAGCTAACTGTATTAATGATTTAGTGGCTAACACACACACACGCAGTGCGCTGTTTGGTTGTTGGACAGCAGAATGGAGCTCTGTTGTCACATCTGCAGCTCTCTGCATTTTGCTTCATACGGAGGCCGGAGGTTATTCCCCCACTGGGAGGTCAGGGGTCAGGGGTCGAGGCTGCTCCTCCCTCTCTGAAGTCTTAAAGCGTAAACTTGAGGCTCAGCGTGACTGGAGTTGGTGTTGCTCTCTGCGAGGAAACAAAGAACTTTTTTTTAATCATCTAAGTGAAGAGCACAATTAGCAGACGCCGTTATAGGAGCCATGAATTGGACTCAGTGAGTTAATTGAACTAATATTAATAATTTGTTGATTTGTTTGTTGTTGTTGTTGTTGTTGTTTGATGCCTGAGACAGAAGGGTGACACTCATAGGCCGAGTATTTTGTTGATCGCTAAGCCACTTTCTTCAGCTCATTTGTGCGCGTTGTAAACAAGTTGATTCTTTTTTGTTAATGAAGGTTACTTAAGATGTATTTTTAAATTCCAATCAGTCTTTTTGGTCATGCTTCATACTAGATAAACCAGGCCCGACCTCTTTTTAGTTTGTTTCCAGCCATGTTACATCATTAGGATATACTGTGGTACATTCATTCAAGTCTGTAGTTAAATACACAGATGATGAGAATCATCCAAATCTAAATAAAAAAGATGTTCTTAAAGACCTACATTTAGTAGAAGAGGCTGTTTTCCACCAACAACCAACTAATACAGTATGTTAAGTATTGTAGTTTAAGCAGTTTACTGTTGTCTTTAAATCTATCCATCCATCATCTATACACCGCTTAATTCTCACTAGGGTCACAGGGGGCTGGAGTCTTTCCCGCCTAACTTAGGGTGAAGGCAGGAGACACCCTGGACAGGTCACCAGTCTATCACAGGGCCACACTTAGAGACAGACAACCAAGCACACTCACATTCACACATGTTTTAGTGTGGGAGGAAGCCGGAGAACGCGGAGAGAACCCACGCTGCACGCGGAGAACATGCAAACTCCACACAGAAAGATGCCAGGCGTCCTCACCAGGACGCGAACCGGCGACCTTCTTGTTGTGAGGCAGCAGTGCTAACCACAGCTCCACCTTACAGCCCTGTCTTAAATCTACCATATCAAATTTTTGACTACTTTTGCAGCAAACGTGATCACTTTTGAAAGTTGATATGGCTAATATGTTAGCATAAAAGTCATGTCTGTGTCCACCTGATGAGAATAAGTGAAATATTTAGTGTCTATTAAATTACATTTTAAAATATCTGACTTCTAAATGTTCCACTATGTTCATCAGTGAGTTGATAACTAGATTCACTATTATGTTATGGGAGCAGTGAGACTGCTGAGGACCATAAATACAAAACGAGGATCTGAAACAAGCTAAAAATTAATGTACAGTTGAAGGAAACTGCATAGTCAGGAGACAATTCTTGGTAGGTTTGTCAATACAAGGAACCCTGTTAGATTATTTAATGCATCAGCAAGTTGTAACAAAGACAGAAGTGTGAGGGTCTGATTTATTTATTTATTTATTTTTAAATATCCCGCTATTTTTTTAAATTTAATTTTATTTATTTATTTATTTGGGTTTTTTTTTTTACCACTTGGGAGCTGCAGAAACAAGTTGTGACAAATTTTCACATTTTAAGTTTATATGAGAAGTATGTTAGCAAATAGTTGCTTACTTACACATCTGGAAGTACCAGCAACAGTATAATTTTTTGGGATTATGTTTCTGTCCACATGATAAATTAAAGTCCAATATATGGGTCATGCACGTGGTTTTTTCAGAGCTTTTTCTCTGAAAACAGCTGCTGCATCTGAAAACAGTACTGCTGAGAGCAGTGAGTGAAACATAACTGTGAAACTGCAGCCAGATGCCAAAACAATGAGCTGAAACTCACTAAAAGCTCTGTAAAGTTGATCGCACCACTTTCACAGTCTTCTGATACCTTTATAATTAAGAAATATATATTATAAATGCTTAAATCAACAATGTAACAGTAAATACAATGAAAATGTGAAAATCACATAAGAAAAACAAAAAATGCTGCAATGTCTTTACAGGGACACAACAGTTACAATCTGAAGTCAAAGGTTTCAGTCAATGATGCCAGAAACACTCGACACAAGTGTGTGTCTGCTGCCAATAAACTACACAAGAGGCTGAAAAATAAACACTGAAGAGCCTCCTTTCATTCACTCTGTTAACTGGTCAACACAAGAAGCCAGGACTTTTTAGTGCTGCTCGATGTCAGAAATGTAAAGATGCTACCTGTCTGCATTTGGATTTCCTCTAAGACCAACAGCGCCATCTAGAGATGAATCACAATGGACAGCAGCATCCTCAGGTGACTGAAGACGTCATTAGGAAATCTGTTTTCACACTGATTACTGAAGGAGAAAAGAATGATCTTTAAGAAGGACATTGAATTTCTCAGTGGATTTACACTTTTTTTTATTTTATTGAAGTTTAAAAAAAACAGTCTCTTCTTTTAAATCGTCTCAAAATAACTTCTAAACTGAATAATGTGAGCTCCGGTGGATTTGTTTTCTTTGTGGAGGGGATGTTTAATCAGCTGACCTGCATTCTACAACATATCAGCATATGTTGAATAAGCTATTACACGATCATGGCTGCTTTCCAGCCCCATCGTACAAAAGTGAAATATGACAAGTAAAACTAAAGCATGTCATCAGCCTATGTTCAGACTGATGGCTCTTGAACCAACCACTGATACCACAACCTGGCCCTCAGCACACCAAGTTAACTGCAAACTTTACCACAATACTGGTACTCAGTACTCAGCTACAGTTTGCAATGTATTCTAGAGGCATGTTTTTTTTTTTGCGTTTGTTGAAAGTCTCTTTACATGTCAACAGCAAACAATAAATCAATTGCTCTGATAATAAAAAGAAGAACATGGTGTCTGTTTGTGTGCTTCATTGCTGTTCCTGATCTCCAGCCTTCTGTTTACATGTATTTGTTTCTGTATTGTAGCCTAGTTGTGCGTTGTTTGATGAGACGTCTTACAATTGAGGTGATGTGGTCTGTTAATGTGTTTTTAGACATGAAACAGTTTTAATACACTAGCAATGGTCTCATGGAATAAGTGTGGATTTTTACTGCTGTGTTTAATGTACACAGAGTCTATAATGCAGCCAAGCGTTCTACACCACTGTGTTAAGTTTCTTTGTATACGTCAAAGAATGGCGACTGAAATACAGTGGATCCTTTTGGAGTTGGAGCTAAAAAGTGATAAACAACAATTACTGGAATAAAAATAGTGCAACACAGAGAAAGCAAAACTGAGTCCATATATGGATGGGTAAAGCTGAAATTAAGAACATGGCATGTGATTAAACAAAGCTTTAACATTAACTTTGCACAAATTAATACGCTGTGTAAATATGACATATTTCTGTCAATAACAACAATAAGAATAATATTTTGATTTATAAAACATCTTTCTAAAAGAAAGTTTCAAGGTGCTTAATAAAGCAGACATTAATTTATCAGCAGGACAAAAAAAAAATCAGATTCTGCTATTTAAATAAGGTAAAACTTTTATTTTGAAAAGCCAACATGTTTCATGAACCTTGATTGGTAACTTTTAACATCCATCCATCCATTACCTCACTAGGGTTGCGGGGGGCTGGAGCCTATCCCAGCTGACTTAGGGGGAAGGCAGGGGACACCCTGGACAGGTCACCAGTCTATCACAGGGCTACACTTAGAGACAGACAACCAAGCACACTCACATTCACACCTACAGACAATTTAGAATCACCAATTACCCTCAACATGTTTTTGGACTGTGTGGGAGGTATCTGGAGAACCTGGTGAGAACCCACGCTGCACGCGGAGAACATGCAAACTCCACGCAAAAAGATGCGAACCAGCAACCTTCTCGCTGTGAGGCAAAGGTGCTAACCACCGAGCCACCTTGCAGCCACCTTTTAGCATCAAACCATAAATCCTTCAGCAATGAGACTGACACTGGGTGAAAGAGGACGGAAATGCCCACATTTTTGTATATAAATTATTCATGTATATAAAAACTGTAAGAAGTAGACATGGTTAATGGCACTTTAAAAAAAATCTGGTCAACCTGCAGCTGGACAAGACGAATGTTTTTAATGTCTTTGCTTACCACTGGTAAATAAAACAACACTTAATTTCCTGTTTTATACAAAGCTGTACTGTCTGTAGAGTTTTCAGTGTTCTGAATAAAACTTCCACAGCATAATTGAAGCTCGTCTCCTTTGTTTTAACCCAAGAACAAAATACAATAACTGCATGCACACAAAAAGCTGACGCTGCAGGTAATAAATATGTGGTTCAGTTACTATGATGCCACATTGTTTATACAGTCCCACAGGTACAACATGCATAAATACTGCACACACACAGTTTTTGTCCTTTATTGTTCCCTTGATTTTATTCCTCTGAGGACGCGGACCTCAGTCTAATAACGACGCTTCCACTGACCAAAAACAGCCGATATTTGTTTAATGGCATAGTTTGAGTTTGTAAAGTGTTTAATAGTCAACCTTATGTTTTAGTTTTAAGTGCTTCATTTGGTTCAGTAAGTCCAATTTTATAGCACACTTTAGCTTCCATAAAATAAACTGCAGAGCTGGCAAAAGAGAGACATGAGTTTAACAAAAAAAAAAAAAAAGAGGCAAAAGGATCCAACATGTTTGAAATATTGTTTTTACTTCCTTCAAGGAAGTGTAGCAGGAGAAGCTCTCATTTCATGTGTTTTATCTGAACAGCAAGGTGAGGAAGATAATTGAAGGTTATTTACAAGTAGTAATAAGAAATATACATAAACATCATTCAGGCTGTGCTTTCACTGCTTGATCTTCACCACATAAGGATCTGAAGCCTCTTATAACAGGCTGATTGGTTCATTAGAGCAGAAATGGTTCTCCCCACAGGTTTCTGACAGTGGAGCTCCAGACTACACTGTGGTGGAGCACAGCATGATGGCAGGACTACCGTTGGATCTGGGAATCAATGTGCATTCAGTCACAATGTGCCTCCAGATGGCACCGTTGTGCACAGTGAGACTCCTGGTATTAAAGATAATACCTTCATTTCTATAGCACCTCTTAAAAGGTAAAGTGGTTTATAGTAAAGAATAAAGAATATAAATATTAACATTATTCTAGAACAATAGACTTGGATTTTTAAAATACTAAAAACAATAAAATAGCTTACCGAACACAAATATATAATTCATAACAACAACAACAACAACAACAATAATAATAATAACAATAATAATAATAATAATAATAGTAATAATAATGTATCCCTTGGCAATGACTCAAACACAACTGTGTAGTTTGTTTGTTTCTGGCCTAATTCGAGATTCAAAGTTTTAATTTGTCACATGCTGATACAATTCTACGCAGAAATGTAAAGTGACTGTTTTTCAAGGTTGTGCAGTAAGAGCAAGAAATGATAGAAAACATTCCCTAAAAATAGAAAAGTCAAGAAGTGAGGAGTGACAGATTAAATTTAAAAAGAAACTAATAAGTTAACCAAAACAATCATAAAAATAACTCTTAAAACGTTTTAAAATGTAAATATGGATTTATTTTTATTCGTATTCCATATTTAAATGTCTTTGTATGTTTGTAAGCCAATGCCTTGAAAATAGGGCAGGCTTATGGAAGAGATCATTTTACAGGTGGATTACTGATTTTGTAGTTTTTCTAAAGCAGAAAATCTTCTCCTAATATTAAATTAAATACGTGCAGGTAAAGTGTTCGGAATGCTATCTTAATTTTTCATCAATTTAAGTTGCTGCGAGATGTGATTGTCTTCTTTTTTCATTTTTTTAATCAATTCAAAAACCAAAGAAGAAGATTTGCATCGGCCTACATTTCCCATCAGCCCTCTCGCTGATTTCTCCGGAAGAAAACCTCCGCTTTTCCTTTTGCACATCCTCTTTCCGTCAGCGGAGTTTAGGTAGGACAGCAACATTCTCATTCCCTTCGTAAAATCTGCTCTAAATCACGATTTTAGTGGGTCATCCGCTCTAAACTAACATTTCTAAATGTGCAGCAGAGTTACAACAGTCAGACCTGCTGAGTATTTTAACGGCAGACTTGTGTTTTTAAGTTTTTTGGTGGTTATGTGTCGCTGCTCGGTGACATGGCGCACTAGCAGCGGTGTGTCAACAGCTAAAAGGCCGGCAGCCGCTGCATACAGGACGGGTCTGAATTATTCTGAAGGGTTTAGGGAGGCCAGAGATAATTTAAATTGTACATATTTGTAAAGTATGACAACAGGCTGCTGTGTTGTAAACCATAGACCAATGCGAACCCTTACGTTATTTAGGTAGCGGTGGCTAGCACGCTAGGCTAACGATAGCTAGCAACTTGAGACTCTGTGGCAGGCTCTTGAGAAATATAAGTCGCCTTCTGTGGCATTTCAGACATTTATACGTTCGTAACGTGTTAGTATGAGTTTGTTAAATGTAACAGTGTGTGGAAACCAAGCATCAGGGACAGTCATTTAAACTAATATTCACGTCAAACCATTACATGCTTGCTAAAGCACTAAATATGCTAAATGCTTGTTTTCACTTACCTGCTACAGACATTTTGGTTTGTTGAAAGATGTTTTTGCTCAGGTTGAGGGCAGTTTTTACGATTGTGGGTCCAGGTTGTGTTCATTCAGTCTATTTCATATGAAACACTGCTGAGAGGTTCTGTAGAAAAATGACATTGACGGATTTTTCACATTTTAAGCTGCTGTGATAATGATACAGGATTTAATTATCAATTATTTGTTTAGTCTCATTAAACATTGATGACTAATTTGAAAGGATACAATTGCCGAAGGCTGCAATTTATCAATTCTTTACATCTATTACATGGCGAGTAATGAACTGACGTCCTTTTGACAAAATTGTATCATAGCATCTGTTTAAATTTTCTCCAAACCATTTACCCTAGTGTATCATGATGTGTATGTAAAAGTGTTAATTTAAGATTTCTAACGCCAACTGTCATTTGTTGCAGTACACGATGGGACGTGTGATCAGGGGACAGAGAAAAGGTGCGGGCTCCGTGTTCAAAGCCCACGTCAAGCACAGAAAAGGTGCTGCTAGACTCCGTCACGTTGACTTCGCTGAACGCCATGGTTACATCAAGGGGATTGTGAAGGTAACTTGTCAACTCTTGACACATCGTAGTCTCGTCATTTGTTGCAAGCGGAGTGTAAACGTTGTATCCTGCTCTCTTAGGATATCATCCATGACCCCGGCCGTGGTGCTCCCCTGGCCAAAGTGGTCTTCCGTGACCCATACCGGTTCAAGAAGAGGACAGAGCTCTTCATCGCTGCTGAGGGCATCCACACTGGACAGTTCATCTACTGCGGCAAGAAGGGTAAGAGGCTGAACAGTGTACACCAGCTGTTAGAGACGGCTAAATTCTGTCGTCGTTGCTCTTTAGACGAAAGGTCACCAAAAGGAATGACCAGATCAGGGTTTTTTGGGCCAGTTTTGTGTCAACTTCTAAATTTGTGCCAAACATTTTGCACAACTGACCTGCACTTCATACCTCAGTATTCTAGTCATGCTTCTTTTACCTTTTAAACTGGCTTTTACTGAATCCAAGCACATTTTGGCCTCTGATCTAACCTCACACGATTAACATTGATTAATGACACCTGCTAGAACATTTTAAATTCACCCGATGAAAGCAGTGATCAGAGTGACAAAACTTGAGCTGCTTCCTGAATGATTTGTCTGCCTGTGTTTGAACACTTCACTAATGGGGAAGAGTCATTGCTGGTAGAGCCAAATGATTTTGCACCTTCACGCACGCTTAATTTCCAATCTTAAAATCCTTGGAGTATTGATTTGGCCGTCTTTAAGAAAGGCAGGCTGAGGTAGACAAAGCAGTGAAATTCAGGCAATAATCAATTAAATTATTAACAAAGTTCTGGCACAATAATAACGTCTGTTTGAGTTGTGGAGTCTGTCGCATCCTTTCGGGTGTGTGTGTGTTTAAATGGTTTGTGGACAGAAAATCATGTCTGTTCCAGTTGGAAGTGATTTTTTTGAAAGCTTAAGTTTGCATGTAGCCCTGTCTGGATAGCAATTTAAAAAGTGTTGGAGGTTTTAATGGAACTGTTAGATCAGCGTTGATAAAGTTACTGAAAGCTTGTTCAGACATGAAACCAACATGTTAAACTGGCAGCATGTGTTAGTTAATGAGTAGTTCTGAACTGTAGACATGATTGATATTGACTTACAATTGTAGTGATTTGCGTAATGTGGTGTTGAGAGCTCACCAGGATTTGAGCATGTTTGAGCACCGCTGTGTCATTTTGCAACATATTGAGCATCTTTCTGTTGGCTCTCTGTGCTTGTATGCTGCCTCACATTTCTGTGTGGTATGTATGTTCCAGCGCAGTCAGAAGAGACTGTTGGATTAATGGTAACAAAGCAGGCTCTCGATGCAGGAGTGCTTGTAATTGGGTGAAATGGAAACCATATTGTTGGATTGAAGTGTTTGAAGCCTGTATCCTTCCATCTTTTGTCCCACAGCTCAGCTGAACATCGGTAATGTCCTGCCCGTTGGCACAATGCCTGAGGGAACCATCATCTGCTGCCTGGAGGAGAAGCCAGGTGACAGAGGCAAGCTGGCCCGCGCTTCTGGAAACTACGCCACAGTCATCTCCCACAACCCCGAGACCAGGAAGTCCAGAGTCAAGCTGCCCTCAGGCTCCAAGAAGGTCATCTCCTCTGCCAACAGAGCTGTCGTCGGTAGGAAACCTTCACATCTCCACTGCGACTCACTATTGTAGCTGATTCCTGTTGTAAAAGAGGCTGATTGATTGTCTTTGCCTCTTTGTTCCAGGTGTTGTTGCTGGTGGTGGTCGTATTGACAAGCCCATCCTGAAGGCCGGTCGTGCCTACCACAAGTACAAGGCCAAGAGGAACTGCTGGCCACGTGTCCGTGGTGTGGCTATGAACGTAAGTGCACTTGATCGTATGTTATCTGTGATGGCAAACAGGTAAAAATGCCTAGAAAACCAGGCTACAAAGACAAGCGTTAGCAGTCAACATGGGACGTTGTCCAAGTAGTGGAGAAAGACCATGAAGTCATGATATTGTGTTCTCCGTGGAGGTAATGAACCACAATGGCTTGTTATTTTCAGCTGCTGTAACTGGTTTCTGAACTTGTGTTACTGTTTCTACACAATAACTTGAGCACTTTTGCTGATCATTGAGGTGGATCAGCAGCTGGTTCAGGCTCATAAGATCTGGTTTAGTTTGGTGTGAATCTTAAAACAAGCCACTTCAAAATTTTCTGCTCATATTGCTTTGAGTGTCAATAATTCAAACTGTCTCTCACATGAATCCTCTGAACCCCAAGCAGTTTCTGGGCATTTTGACTCACTGTAGTCTCATTTATCATTGCAAAAGAAAAGAAATGTAAGTGGTTTAGGTTGTGTTAATTTTCCAGAAGAAACTGAATGTAACACATGACCCACTGGTGGGTTTTGGGGTTTAAAAGGTTAATGAAGTCCATGTTTGGTTTTTGTCTTTGTGACCATATTGTATTTATATTGAATGAGCTATATTGCAGCCATGTGAAGCTTGTTTGTTCCTGGCTGCAAAATGTTTGTTTTTTGGGCTTGTCTGAGATGGAGCCACGCTTCATATTACCTCAAGTTCCTAATACTAAAGGTACTGTTTCTCTCTCCCTGCAGCCCGTTGAGCATCCCTTCGGTGGTGGTAACCATCAGCATATTGGCAAACCCTCAACAATCAGGAGGGATGCACCTGCTGGTCGCAAGGTCGGTCTTATTGCTGCCCGTCGTACAGGCAGACTGCGTGGAACAAAGACCGTCCAGGAGAAGGAGAACTAAGTCTGACTTTCTTGATAATAAAATATGTTCCAAAAGAATCCACTCTCTGTTTTTATTTTTAAGTAAGACACACAAAGATGACTGAGATGCCTCATTTCAGGGTGGAGATGAAGTGGTGAGGGACTGGGAATTAAAGTCAAGATGAGAAAGTCATGATTCTAATAGTAAAGTGTGAACTGAACAGTGTTAATATCAATCAATCAATCAATCAATCATACTTTATTAATCCCTAGGGAAATTACCTTCCTAATATGACCAGGTAATTAAAATAGCATCTGTTAAATAAGTAAAGAATTCACTGGAGCCAAACTTTAGAACTGATGATCCCTTAGTATTGCACTAGAGCTGAATGATGAATTGATTTTCTGCTCATTTTAAAGAAGAAATGCCAACACATCACTGATTTGAATGTCAGAGTAGAAATGTGATATATTCCCTATTATTGTGACTTACGAGTGCCAGTTTTGCCTCCATTGTAGAGCAAAGGAAATAATATCTAGCAAAGGGGAAATTAGCATGAGCTCCCTACAGCTGTGTCATTTCAAACATTTCTTTTTGAATCTGGTTTAAATACACTGGATTTCTCCTATAAGCTTCGTTGCTGCTTGTCTTTGTCCTCAACCAGTGCACCATGCTTAGGTTTTGGATTGTTTGCTGGATAAAAACAAAGACATGTAAGGCTGTAGAAAATTAGCACATATTACTATGAACATAAAGTTACTCCAACAGACGCTTTCGTTTAATGTCAGTTTGAACTTAATCCTGTGTTGGATACCAGACGAGCTCCTGGTTTAGTTTACACTATTTGGGAACAAATGCTGTGAATAATTTCCAGTGAAAGTTACAGACAGTTGCAGCCATGTTGGCTACTTGTAAGAGGTAATGGTGTTCAGTCTTTCATCAGCAAAAAAACATCCTATAAATACTCATTTGTTATATTTTTTGGATCCTGTGTTGTAATAACCACTTGAGAACTTTAGAGGGAGCCGAAGGAACAGAGTTGGTAGAAAACAGTGACATCTGTCCTGAGACAATGAATGTCTGGTCTGCTCACTGTCACTTTAACTGCAGAACTACTGAACCACAGTCACAGCATGAAAACCACAGGTGTATCTGATAACATTTAAAACCGGTGCATTACATTCAGGCTCCAGGTAGATACTGTCGGCTCATTGTGGCAGGAACTGTGCCAACGTTAAAATTTTTTCCTGCTGTGACAAGTGAAGTTATCTGCTGTGTGGAAAAAGATCAAACCTGTCAGACCAGATCAGAAGTAACTGATCAATTAACTGATAAAAAAAAAAGAGGAAACAAACACAGGATGCAGCTTCACATATGGGACTAAATGCAAATCTGTTGGTCCCACAAGTATTTTGACTTCATCAACTTTGTGAAACTACACTGGTCTACAAAAGTTCAAAAGTTTTTTGAGCTGCTTTTGGACAATAGAAATGTGCTGAATCCAAATATTACATTGGTTTTGCTCAATGAGGTCAAAATTTTGATCTGTCGCCACATGCACTTTTTTTTTTTTAGATTTTTGTTTACATGTGCAGGTATCTATGCTTTGTATCATACAACATTCTTTTTCTACCAGTATGCTGATTGCATTTAAAAACCTTGGGTGCAACATGAGCATCAAAATGCACTACTTGTTCTCACATATTGAATAGTTTCCTGAGAATCGCGGATCAATGAGTGATGAGCAGGGGGAAAGGTTCCATCAGGACATGAAAGAGATGGAGACCAGGTATCAGGGATGCTGGGATGCAGTCATGATGGCTGATTACTGCTGGACTCTGAAGAGAGATATACCTGTTGCTGATCAGTCCAGAAGTTCCAAGAAGCGCAAGTTCAAGCCTTGAATTTTAATGCTGATGAAACATGCAATTTACTTGTATTTACCTTTACAAATGTTTACGCTCATCAACTTTTGGATCATTTAGCTTATGAAAAGAATTCGAAAATGAAATTTTTCCTCTAAAATCCAATTTCATATGAGAAATACTGAAATAAATCAATCACTAATGTCAAAAAACGTAATCAATATAGTGGCAAAATCGAGTTAGCATAAAAACCTGACCTGATATAGAAAAGCAGATGTCATTTTTGGATTCAGCGTTGCAAAAAATGTCCTAAATCAGTAAAAAAAAATCCTAGACACCTTCAAAAAAAATATTTTTTTGTAACCGTGTCAATAATAAAAATAAATACTCATTTCTGACTAAAAAATGTCAACCGTTAAAAATGAGACACAGGCAAGATTCCATGTTCTTTATTTGCTAAGGGCGCAATGCTTTTTTTTTTGTTATATTTCTGTGCACAAAAAACCTCACAAAGTGAAAGTCCACATCGCGACTGTAGCTCCAGAATTCAACGTCACACCATGGCCAAAACAAAAGTCGGCAAAAAACAGGGCGCAGAACTCTGTACAGTCAATATCTTCTTTAAAAATAACACAAGGACAAAAATGTTCCTCTTAAATCAAATTCTATTTTTAGTGAAATACAACAAAATAAATTCTATAAAATAAGAGCAAAATATTTAAATATAATACGGTGGGCAGAATATTTTCATTTGCAGGAGTATTTGGTATGTTTTAGACAAAAGAAAAAAAAATTCAAAAAATACACGCATTCAAGTTACCAATTAAATACAGTATTTACTGATGTTTACCTTTTACTCCTACAGAATTACAAGTTAGCTCAAGTTGCAACATGACTAACCAGCCGCTATTCTTACGGTAAAACCCTGCTGTGGGACCTACTCTCCATGGAGCGAGGGGTGGGGGGGGCCAGGGTCTCGCTGCTGCTCGGGAGCGTCCCGAACCACAGCCAGACACCAAACCGGACCGACTCCACGGCAGAGAGGAAGCCGATGGGCAACAAGTCTGTCTACAACTAGGCTCTATTGAAGAGACAGAAGCAAACCACACAGTCTATTATACACCAGATAGCCCAGTGCAGCAATTCTGTTGCATATGTGTTCATTTTTCAGAATTCCTATAGATGAAAGCTAAGCTGTCTAACCCACCAAAACTGACTGCCAAATGTGAAGTTGGAGGATTATAATGTGCAATTGAAAAGCCACTTATTCATACATTGGTTCAAAATATCGCCCTCATTGTAGATAGGGTAGATGAGTAGAAAAAAAGAACAAAAACAAAACAAAAAAAACCTAAGGGTAACAACACCCCTCTGGAGATGTGGATTAAGAACAGCTTTTAGGTTGTTATGATCACAAGTCTTCCCTTGGGCTACACTATTCTGGTGAGAAGCCATGCTAAATGTTACAGCATATTAACTAGAGCTTCAAAAAGGATTGAATTAATTACCAGAACAAACAAAAAAAAAA